>NC_060268.1:127898792-128198792 GCF_021613505.1 Equus quagga
GAAGGTTCTTTCGAGGATGTGGTCTAGTGGCTCAAAGAAGAACCAAACGTTTGAGACACCAGCACGTTTAGGGCCAAGACACTTCCTTGAGTTTCTCTCAAGATGCCAAAAGAAAGATAACCATAGTTGTTTTCCCCAAAGGATGGAAAAGGAATATTCCTGCAACCAATTTCAGAGTCTTGACATGATCCCAAGCAACTCTGCACATTTCCCTCAAAGCCAGTGGCTGGGATCCTGCAGTTTCCACTGACAGAAATGTTAATGTTGACCCCTAGCCACACTCAGAGATGATGAAATTTTAAAAGTCCGTAAAATCCCAAGTAACAAATTGTTTCAGAAAGTCCCATGTTGGATTACTCCTAAAGATCCCCTGAGGGGGTGCCATGAGGAACAAGCAGGGGTTGCCCTTTCCCGTGCCGGGCGGATGATGCGGGAGCAGGGAGCAGCTCCAGCCTTGGCTTCCCCGAACATTCTGCCATCCGCACTCTCTTCCCCTCCTCCCCTGCATGAACCTCCACTCCACGCAGGCCAGTCTCCTCCTGGTGCCTGAACTCTGTTCAGCCACCCCAGCCTGAGTCCTTGTCATCACATGTGCCCTCTTTTCCTCCCCATCCCTTCTCATCCTTCAAGTCCCATCTCCTCCAAGAAGTTTCCAGGCCTCTCCAGCTCCCTGAGTTTTCAGGCTCCCTCTTCTGTGTTCCCAAAGCTTTGGATACCTGCACTTCCTCCTACCTGCTTCCTCCATCCTTCACTTCCCATCTCCCCTTTACTGGAAGCTGGAAGCCTGGGTCCCCAGGCAGGGCCCGGTGCCGGGCCTTGCACAAAAGAAGCACTCAATAAACCTTTACTGATTGCCGGGTCTGATAAACGCTTCAAGGGGTAGAAGAGAAAATTTGAATTAACTTAGGGCCTAGACACAAATTATATCAGCCTAAGAACTGGGCCTACATGACTCATGTTTATGTCAAGTCCCATTGAACCTGAAGTTGCAAAAGAGGAAACAAGGGTTGCTACAAAACAGATTAACCACAGTGTGCACACATCTTGTTTGTTATCTGCATGAGATGCTTTTGGTTTCAGAAACACAGGCCTATTGCAAGATTAGTTTTGGGGCCAGGAACTAGGTCAGCTGGAGACAGTGAGAGATGGACCTCTACTTAGGTTTAGGACCTCTGTCACATTCAGAAACACTTTTCCATAAATGGGCTTCCCTTTAGCAAAACGAATCACAAAGTCAAGGAGAAAGCATATTGAGAAGGAAAAAATCCTGCCCAGGGTGGGTTTTTCCTGAGTCATTAGCTTGTTTTATTTCATGGACACGGTGTTGAACTGTGTAATCGATCTAGTTTCCCTTTTCTCATTGGTTTCTAAGAAGCTCAGAGTCAATCCTGTGACCTACCAAAGTGAGGGTGTCCACTTCTGTATTATTCTCTTGGCTGGCTCCATTTTATGTTCATATCTTCATTTTTTTCCTCTATTTTTCTCATCAACCTGGTGAAATTTACCTTAAGTCCTATTTAGAATAAGGAGGAGGATAAGGGAAGAGAAGGGGAAAAACATGGTCTTCGCCCTTGAGGCATCAGGAATAGATGGTTAATCAGGTCACTTCCGCCGGCTGGCTCTAAGAAATGCCAATGTCTTGGACTCAAATGGAGGATATTACTAGGTTCATAGAATCTTAGTTACAATGACCAACAGCTAAGATAGTAAACAGCCTTTGGTTCCCAGCTCTACTGCTCCTCACTGCCCCTCCAAGCTGGGCTCCAGGGATGACGTTTGGAGCGCATGCACCCTGAGGGCAAGGACTGTGTCTCGCTCCCTGTTGGGGCTCCAGAGCCCAGTGCAGTGCCTGGCCCAAAGTAGGCCCTGCACAATGTGTTGAATTAATAAATGAACAACTGAGTTCACAGATGCTTCACCATCATTGTTGACACTGTGCCGGTGAAGGAAGCTACCCCCAAACCCACACACAGGTACTCTGATCCCACAACACAGACACAGACACAGACACTGCTCACGTAAGCCGTGCACAGTTTTTCAAACGACAATGGAAAGGAAAAAATTAGTAAGCTGGCTACTTTATATACAAAAATAACACATTAGAAACAGGTCTGCCTCCAGAATAAAGTAGAAGATTCAAGGGGCCTGGGCAGTCCACACTTAGGTGGCCGGGCTGTGATGGCCACCAGCAGGGAAAGCCAGTGCTGACCTGGGGGTCTGCCTGGGGCCTCACCAGGCGAGGCCAGAGGAGTCTCGGGCCTTCAACTTCCCAGAGCTTGCTCAGGCCAGCCCTGGACCACTCTTCCAGCCAGTCAGCACCAGCATGAGTTGGAAAGCAGAACAAGGTAGTGATCAAACTCCAGGGCTGTGGAGTCGACGCTGGTCTCAGATCCCGTCTCAGGTTCAGTATTAGTCAGGGTTCTCCAGAGACACACAACACACAGATTCAGAGAAAGAAAGAGAGAGAGGCCTTTATTTTGAGGAATTGGCTAATGTGATTTAGGGGAAAGTCCAAAATTTACAGGGAAGGCCGGCAGGCTGGAAATTCCCACAGGAGTTGATGCTGCAGTCTTCAGTTCAAGGACAGTTGGGAGACAGGATTCCTTCCTCCCAGGGGACCTCAGTCTTTTCTTTTAAGGCCTTCAAATGATTGGATGAGGCCCACCGACATTATGGGAGGTAATGTGCTTTACTAAAGTTTGCTGATTTAAATGTTAATCTCATCCCCGATGACTGATCATGTCCCCCAGACTTCACATGTTTAAAACTGGAAACCACTGTGATGGGATAAGGAGGGGGCCTTTGGGAGGGAAGTAGATCATAAGGGTGGAGTCCGCATGAATGCAACTAGTGTCCTTACAGGAGGCCAGAGAGCTAGCTCGCTGTCTTCTCACCCTGTGGGGACACTGCCAGAGATGGCCGTCTGCAGCCCAGAAGAGGGCTCTCACCACAACGCGACCATGCTGGCACCCCGATCTCAGACTTGCCTCCACAACTGTGAGAAATAAATTCCTGTTGTTTGTAAGCCACCCAGTCAATGGAACTTTGTTAGAGCAGCTGAATGAACCAAGACACCATCTAAAAACTACCTTCCCAGCAACATTCAGACTCGTGTTTGACCAAATAACTGGCACCATAGCCTAAGCTGACACATAAAAAATTAGCCATCTCTGGCACTTACCAGCTTTGTGACTTGGGCCTCAGGGATGACATCTGCTTCATAAAGTTGTTGGGAGGGTCAGACAAGGTGCACACACTCCTTTGCACCGTGTGCTTTGCACCGTGTCTGGCATGTGGTGAGTGGGGTCAGGTCTGAGTGAGGCTCCTGGCAGGCAAGTATGAAGGGGATCCATGCCTCTGGACTTGCACACAAGCGTCAGTGCCAGTTGAACCAGCTTTCCAACCAGGTACATGCGTTCTGCCAGGCTCAGAGAGCAGCAAGGGAGCAGGGGCGCATCCTCACGACCCATTCCTTCTGGGACCACAGGAGCCACAGGTGTCAATTCCCCATCTCTAGATGGCCTGACCATGGGTCATTTTTGAGGACAGTGATGCTAATGCGCTAGCTGAAGGAAAACCAGAGTCCATCCCAAGGAGGACCAGCTTCAGTGACCTGTCTCTGTGTCCTTCAGCATCCTACAGGAAGGATCAGGCCATCAGATACATCCATTCAAGAAAGGATCACCAAGAGGCGCTCTGCAGAAAGTTCATATTGTATGACAAAATTAATTCTAAAAATACACAGCTTATAGCAAAAGCACATGTAAAAGGGAATTATTTCCCTAAGAATTAAAGTCCAAAGTCTAGAAGTTTCCCAGATCTCCACTACCCAGTAGTTTTCAGCCGCTGATACTGCCCTAAGATGCCTGAGATAAAATTTAAAATTAAGAAAGAAGGACTTTATTGAAATCATACTGGCCTTAAAAATGTCCATTCCAGGGGCCAGCCCGGTGGCACAGTGGTTAAGTTCACACATTCTACTTCGGCGGCCCGGGGTTCGCTGGTTCGGATCCTGGGTGCGGACATGGCACCACTTGTCAAGCCATGCTGTGGTAGGCGTCCCACATATAAAGTAGAGGAAGATGGGCACGGATGGTACCTCAGGGCCAGTCTTCCTCAGCAAAAAGAGGAGGATTGGAAGCAGATGTTAGCTCAGGGCTAATCTTCCTTTAAAAAAATTAATTAATTAAATTAAATTTTTAAAAATGTCCATTCCAGGCTTGATGGAAAAATTATGGGGACAAGTAGCTGCTGCCTCTGAGACTGCAAGCATATCCTGGAAAAGGAGAGCACTGGGCCAAGGGGAGGGTGGAGAGGGAGGGTCCCATCCTGTGCAACCCCTGCGCATCTGCTGCAGGAGTGGACGCAGAGGGAGAAGCAAAGTTGGAGTCTGGCCTGCAGCTCCTCTTTACTCTTCTGTGAGACAGTAAAGAAGGACTAGAATGTCAGTGATCCTCTGCTATAAATCCCGACTTCAAGAGTCACATGAAAACACACCTTTTCTCCCTTCCACAACGTGAAATAAGACAACTCAGGGGCAAGGTAACCTACGTAAATAAGTGACTGAGTGTGAAGCGACACCTAAAGGGCCAGAGTACAGCCAAGACCCCTCTCTGACCCTTGTTTGTGCAGATCTTGAGCCTAGCTAAGTGGTCCCAATTTAAAAGGAGGGTGTCTCAACCAAAGCTTCAGAAAAGAGCCCCTTGCTGATTAAAAACAGATGTTTCCAGAGGAGCCTGGCATCCCTGTTAGTCAGGATGGTGGCATTGGAGCCATTCCCTCCTCTCTGTACCCCAGGACTAGTCATCCTTCCCTTTCCCTGGTCCATTTCCACTTCTGCTCTGGAACAACGCATTTTGAGCTGGCACTATTCTCAGAGCTGGGGCTCCGTGACACTGTCCTGCCCTCACAGAGCTGGCATTCTCGGCCTTGACATCTTCCATTTCCCCCTGTGAATCTACCACTCACAAATCCCAACCTCCAGCTGGGACCTGACCCCAGAGCTCCAACCCGGCTGGTCCGTCTGGGTGGCCCATCATCAGCTCAAATTCAACACGACCCAGTCAAACTTTTCTTACCCCTCCCACAGGCTCCTGCCCTTTACATCCCTATTCCTGCCAAGGACACTGCTTCTTACCCAGTCTCCCCAGCCCAGAACTTCAGTAACAATAGAAAGGGGTCACATCTACTGAGTGCTGAATATGTTCCAGGCACATATACTACCTAATTTAACCCTCACCACAAACCTATGAAGCGAGCTCAGTTACAGATGAGAAAAGGTAAGCTCAGAAAGGTTATTAATTTGCTCAAGATCATACACCTAGAAATTAGTGATATAGAACCTCTTAATCTCAAGTTTGTGTGCCAATGCACAGTAAGCCAATCACCGAGACGTCAGTGCTTAGAGATGGAGAAAGGTTTATTCAAATTCGCCAAAATGAGAAGGTGGGAGGAGAGGTTCAGTCAATTCCACCACAACAAAAGAAGAAAGCAGGGGTTTTATGGAGCTAAGGGACTTGGCAATAGGAGTTTTAGAGAAACAAAGGGGAAATCTGTGTTTCTTTCACCCCAGACAAGCCCTTGGGCAATCACACTTCTGGGTGTCAACAGCAACTGAGGGCTGATTATCTGGTGATGTAACTTCCTGGAAGGCATTCTTTTTCTTCTGCAAAACAAGCTCATAATTCCTTGTGACCCCTGAGTCACCCCTCAGGGTAAACAAGAAAATAGCAAATTAACAAGGCTAGCTTCTTTTCATCCATGTCTGTGTTGAGAACAGGGTCAAAGGGTGATCATGTTCTTATTGAATATTTACAGTAACCCTCTGGTACCCAGCTTCAGCAGCATAACCAGGACTCAGATCCAGACCCAACTTCAGTGAGCAGCAGGGTTTTTTCAGTGCTTCCAGGGACCCTTGGGAATCCCTGAGACCTCAGGGGTCGGTGAGGTCAAAACTATTTTCACAGTAATGCTAAGGTACAGTGGAGTTCAGAAGCTATGTGATGTGTGTTATCACAATAGACTGAATGCAGAGACAGATAGGAGAATCCAGCAAGCTGTCTTTCCCGTAAGCCGGACACCAAGAAATTTGAAAAAATGTAAAACGATGCCACTCTTCTCACTAGTTTTTTTGTTTTGGAATATATAGTTATTAATTAATCATAAAATATGTTAACATGTAATGGGTTTATTATTATTTAGATTTTTTTCTTAGTTTTAATTTCTAATATGGTAAACATCAATGGATATAACCTGCAGCCACAAAATTCAGTAATTTTAAAAGTATAAACTGGTCTTAAGACCAAAAAGTTTGAGAACCACTGATTTAAAGCTTCTCTTCCTGTCTTTCCATTTCCTCAACATCTCACATCGAAATCTAAGGACTTTCCGATCCTTTCTTGCCTCCAGGCTGCCCTTGATCCACCCTGTCCTGTAGCTGCTATTTGTGGGTTTCTCTTTCTGTTTCCTACCCAACATTCCTTGTCTTTTTTTTTTTAGTTGTAGTTACATTGTTTTTATTTAAGCATTTTAAGGCAAATAATTTAATATGACACATCTGCTCCCATGTATATCACATATCACCTTATGCAATAATTTGTATCCCCTGAAAATCCGTGGTTGAATCTATTTGTTCAAAGTGACTTATGTTTAAAATACTCAGGAAAACTACAAAACAAAGAACATTTAAGACAGCGGTTCTCAGACTTGAGCTGGCATCAGAGTCACCCAGAGGGCTAGTCAAACCCTGTGCTGCTAGGCCACCTAGAGTTTCTCTTTCAATAGGTCTGGGGTGGAGCCTGAGAATTTGCATTTTCAACGTTTCCAGTTGATGCTGCTGCTGCTGCTGATCCAAGGACCACGCTTTGAGAACCACAGTTTTAAGGAAATAACTCCCAATTTATATTTCCTATTAAATTGAATTGCCTTACACGGAGTTTGCTTCACGTGAGCTTCATGTACATAACAATATTACACCTTTTCATTCTAACTGGGCACTGTGAACTGATAAGCTTAGCGAGAACGCATTGGTTGCTCAAATAGGTTGGTGATTTTTTTGAAAGTTGATATCTTCCTCCTCTGGCATGGCGCCAGGAGTCGTTTTGTTTTTTTTTAAGTCTGTACTCTTTTCATTGCCAATGACAGAGACTCAAAGTGAATTGATCTAAGCTTAAGAGGGAATCTATTGGGTAGGTGAGGGCTTCATTAGGAATCTGTCTGCATCTTTGGGTTCTGCTTTCCTCATGTCATCTCTGCTCTCAGGCAGGGTCTTCTCTCCACATGATGGATGACACAACAGCCCCAGCAGCTCCCAGCTAGGCTTGGACCAGCCTAGTAATCTCCAAGAAAAAGACAATGATCCTCTTTTCTAACAGGTCTAGCAAAAGGCCACGATTGATATTTTTTGTTTAGCAAATACATATCACATGAAGTTTACCGTTTTAACCATTTTTAAGTGTTCAGTTCTGTGGCATTAGGTGCATTCACTGTGTTGTGCAATGATTACCACCATTGTTCTTTTTTGGGTAGCAGTCTGCCAGTTTCCCTCTAAGGAACCACTCATCCTCAACTCTCAGTCCATGTGGTTTGGTGGCCCTTCCCCCATCTCAGCCCCAGGAGAGCATGTGAAACTCATGCCTAGCCAAGGAGAGTGGTCTGCCACGCCACCGTGTTTGGTCCAAGGATAGCCCTGGACAGAAGCTGGGTCAATCAGAGTCAATACCCATCTTCCTGGGTTATGCTGAAACTACTGGGAGAGGGGACTCCTCTTTCACATTGCCAGGCTGGTAGGATGTAAGCCTGGTGCTGCCAGAGGCCCCTTATAGAAGGAGACTGCCTGAAAGCCAACAGAGAGGAAAGCAGATCCAAGAGAGGAAGATACTGAGGCCTGTTATTTAAGCCAATGTATTTCTTCTGTTTAATATTTATTTATTTATTGCTTGCAAAGTTTCCCAACTAACGCAGTATGGTAGGCAGAATAATGCCCCGCCCCCCAAAGATGTCCATCATCTGAATCCCTGGCAGCTGTGACTATGTTACCTTACATGGCAAAGGGAAATTAAGGTTGTAAGACGCAATTAATGCTGCTGGTCAGATGATCTTAAAATACAGAATAGGGGCCGGCCCAGTGGCGTAGTGGTTAAGTGCACACGTTCTGCTTCGGTGGCCCTGGGTTCGCCAGTTCGGATCCCGGGTGCGGACATGGCACCGCTTGGCAAGCCATACTGTGGTAGGCATCCCACATATAAAGTAGAGAAAGATGGGCATGGATGTTAGCTCAGGGCCAGTCTTCCTCAGCAAAAAGAGGAGGATTGGCAGTAGTTAGCTCAGGGCTAACCTTCCTCAAAAAAAACCAAAAATACAGAATAACCTGGATTATCCAGGTGGGACCCAAGTAGTCACAGGAGTCCTTAAAAACGAAGCAGGAGGCAGAAGAAGAGGTCAGAGTAACGTGATTCCAGAAGGACTCAACTTGCTTTTGCTAACTCTGAAGATGGAGCAAGGGGCCACGGCCAAGGAATGCAGGAAGCTTCTAGAAGCTGGAAAAGGTAAGGAAACAGATTCTCCTCTCGAGTTTCCAGAAAGGAATGCAGCCCTGCCGACGCCTTAGTTTTAGCCCAGAGGCCCATGTCAGACTTCTAACCTATGGAACTGTAAGACAGTAAATTTGTGTAGTTTTAAGCCACCAAGTTTTTGGTAGTTCGTTACACCAGCCACCAAGTTTGCGATAATTTGTTAGTTTAGTTTAGAAAACTAAAGCACCCTGTATCTTGCCGCCTGCCCCTGCCCTGAGCTTTAGTAGTCAGTGGCTCCACCTGCCTGCAGGGCAAGCCCACACTCCTCACCTAGAATTCAGGTCCTTCGTGGGCCACCCCGTCTGGCCTCAGCCTCTCTCTCCAGCCTCAGGTCTCCATAGCTGCCTCTTTCAGGGGCTTCTTCAGCCGGGCTTCCTCTTCTCATTTTCCTCTCCGGGCCTTTGGTGTTAAAACACCCCCAACTTTCCTTTCCATCTCTTCCCTGACAAATTATGCCACACTCTTCTGCCTATTGTAACCCCACGGTCCCTTCCTTTGGGCTCAGCTCTAGTCCCACCTCCCGTAGGTGACCTGCATCCTCAGCCACACACACACACACACACACACACACACACACACACACACACACACGCTCATTTGGGCGTGGCCTACTCCTTCTAATGCTCTTGTTGTCTGAGATGTGTGAGGACAACTGTCTGTCCTGTCTGGTCCTGGATTGCCGATCCCCGAGGGCCCGCCTCCTTCCCAGGCTATGTGTCTGATACACTCAGCGCCTCCAACCCCTTCTTCTTAGAGGGGAGAAAACAGGCTCTGAGAGGGCAGCGACGCCCCCAAAGCCTCCTGATGTTCAGTCCACAGATCTTCCCACCTTTCCCTGCAGCCTCCAGCCATCGGGAGAGATTCGTCACACATGTGACTGCTTGATTATCGCCTCAAGCGGGCCGGATAACTTACTTACCTCCACAGCCAGCCATGCTTGCCTGCATCAGCAAGGCCCCTACCCTTAATGCCCCCAAACCGGTCTCTGAGACAAGGCTAGAAAATCACTGGAGGGTTGTACGGGCGGAACAAGTTTTGTCTCCCAGGCCCGGCAGAGGAAAATGAGGCATGTCCTTCTTTCCCACTCTCCTTCAGAGCTTGAACGAGGGACGCTTAGGGAACTTGGCAAGTTGGGAAGTGATCTAGGATTCTTTGCTGAGCCCCACGCCGCGGTGCTAACCACTGAAATGAAGATTATGTTACAGAGAGGCAAGATCAGTGCTCTTCTCTGAGCCCTGGTTTTCTCATCTGTAGGTTAAGGAGTTTGTGCCATCATGCTCAAACCTGCTAGGTGGTCAGAAAAATGCAAATTAAAATAACGAGATACCATTCTCCACCATCAGGTAAGCAAAAGGTGGTAAAAAGTGACTTCTGATGCTAGTGAGGAAGCAGGGAAGCATACATTTGTGCATTACTTGTGAGAATGTGAATTGCTACAATTCATGGGGAGAATAACGTGGCAATATCTTAAAACAAAAAATTTGCATGCCGTTAGAGGTCAGGAGAGAGGGTACCCTTGGGAGGAGAGTATTGACCCAAAGGGATTGCGAGGCGGGCTCCTCAGGTGCCAGCAATGTTCTGTTTCTTGATCTAGGTACTGGTCACACTTGTGTGTTCTGTTTGTGAGAATTCATTAAACGGTACCTTCATGATGCATGCACTTTTCAGTGTGTTATACTCTGACAGAAAGTTAAAATAACATATGCACATCCTTTGATCCAGCAATTCCAGTTTTAGGAATATATCCTATAAAAATAAAAGTATCAATATGTAAGGATTCATTCATAAGCATGTTTATTGGTCTTTAGTGACATAAAAACTGAAATAACCTGACTGTTCATCATAGGAAATGGGTGAACAAATAAGGTCTATCTGTGCTATGGAATCAGAAGCAGCTGTGACAACAGTTATATCAATCTGTATTGAGCTAGAGAAAGGTTTATGAAAATTATTAAGTGGAGGGGGCAGCAAGTTGCAGAGTAAGTTGTATGATTCCATTTTTCTAAAAGAACAAAATAGAAGGAAGCCATATCTGTGTGTTCATACATTTGAATATGTATATTTGAGCAGAGAGGGGTAGAAGGGCACCCTCCACACTGTTAATTTAGGTTCCCTCAGGGGCGCAAGGTTGGAGGAGAATGAGGGAAGATTTTTATGCATTCCTGTACTTGACTAGTTATCACAAACATATATTACTTTTTAAATTAAAAATCTAATAAACCAAGAAAAGAAAGATATGGGATCCGGGAAAGAGTGGCTACCCCCTAGGAGAGCAGTGAAGAGAAGTCCCAGGATGATAGCCGGGCATCAGATCTAGAGAAGAGTCAGTGCAGACGGGAGGGAGGAGGAAGGCTCCTGAGGGACGTCTTTGGGGGAGAAAAGGATGAATAAATGATTATGAGGGTGAGTCTGACAGCCAGAACACAAAGGCAAATACTGAGGGGGCAAAAAAAAGGCAGTTGGAAACTCAAAGAAGAACATAAATCTGTATGAGAAAGCAACATAATCATAGTATATTTTACTTAATTCTGCAGTGGGTGATATTTACATAATCATTGAATATAAACACAGTTTATTCATTATTAACTTTTAGCATCCTCCTACAAAGGTAGAAGAACGATTATGGCAGAGTAAAATGTATACATAATGTGCACTTATTAACACTGCCAATGTATAAAAGAAAATATAGAGGCTTTGTGAGCTTGATGAAGACAGATCAGTTAAAAGGGAAGGGTGGGGGCCACCCCGTGGCCGAGTGGTTCAGTTCCCGCGCTCCATTGCGGCGGCCAAGGGTTTGCCGGTTTGGATCCTGGGCCCGGACATAGCACCGCTTGTCAGGCCACACTGAGGCGGCTTCCCACGTGCCACAACTAGCAGGACCTGCAACTAAGATATACAACTATGTACTGGGGAGATTTGGGGAGATAAAGCAGAAAAAAGAAAAAAAAAAGGGAAGAGTATGGGCACTAAGATCCTTACCTTAGTGGGTGGTCAAGAAATGGAACAACACACACATGTATATACATATACATTTAAACATGCATATTTATTACACATTATTTACATTTGTAAACACATGTATTTACACCTGTGTGTTTATTATACATTGTTTACATATATATTCATTACATGTTATTATATATAATACATATATAGCTTAATCAAAAAACAGTGTTTATATTGGCAGATATACTGAAAGAGGTGAGGAGGGGAAGTAGGATGCTGTGAGCTAAATCCTTCACTATCGTTGTGAGAAGTCAGTAGATAACATTTTAAATTGATAAATCAAGAAATAGTGATACAAACATGTTATTACCGCATATCCAGGGAACCACCAAAAGACAGTTAAACGGGCTCCCCCCAGGAGTGGGTGGCAGTGTAGGGGAGGGTAGTACTTTTCATTTTAAACTCCTTGAAACTATTTTTTAAATTAAGGGTATTTCTTAAATTGATTTAAAAAGTATTATTTAAAATAACTTTTTTGAAAAAGAAAATGAATGCAAGTGTGTGTGAGAGTGTAAGTAACATTCAACAGATTCTACTAATCTGGGGATAAGTGAACTAGAAAGATGAAGAAGTCCATCTTGATGGTGACCAGCATCTAAGAATAGAAGGCATTGGCCAGAGAGCCTGGAGAGACAAAGGACCTAGGTGAGAACCCTATGGATCATCATATTGAAGGGATGTAAAAAGTCCTTAAAAGGAACACAAGAAATGGCTGGCAAGGTAGAAGTATGGGAAAGTGCAGTATTGTGGAAGGAAGAGGAAAAAAGTGTTTCAAGAGTGTCAGGGGCCACCCCCATGGCCAAGTGGTTAAGTTCACGTGCTCTGCTTCCGCGGCCTAAGGTTTCACCGGTTCGGATCGTGGACACGGACATGGCATGGTTCATCAGGCCATGTTGAAGTAGCGTCCCACATGCCACAACTAGAAGGACCCACAACTAAAATATACAACTATGTATTGGGGGGATTTGGGGAGAAAAAGCAAAAAAAAAAAAAAGATTGGCAACAGTTGTTAGCTCAGGTGCCAATCTTTAAAAAAAAAAAAAAAGAGAGGGGATGTCAGTCTGTCCAATGCCATACCATCAAGAGGTCAGGAATGATGAGGACTGAAAAGTTTCCATTGGGCTTAGCAGCATGGAGGCCCCTGGACTTCCGGGCAGTGGCTAAGTCTACCATATGCCGTATGCGCATATATTGGTATATTGGACTATATGCATATATGTTGGAGTCTTGGACTGTCCAGCTACAGAAATATGAGGGGAGGGCTGCATTTTTCTCATTCACAAAGTTCCAAGCTCTCATCCACCTGGTATGTGACTATCATCCCCTTCAAAGGAAGACAGTATTAATGGAAGGTCCGAGTTACAAAAATATGTCCCCATTCTACAATTCAGGGATTTCCCTAGGGAAGAGATGCTCTGTCTACTATAGGAGAAAGGAGAAAGGATTGCGTCCCCATAAGCAGGCACTCAGCTTTCATTTAACCAGATGTCACCAGGACATAGCCTTTCTTGGGGTATGAGAGTGGAGGAATCTGAGGATTTGCTCACTCAAACTAGTCAGGTTCCTGAGAGATGCTCCTGGCTTTACATGCAGGGTAGTTAATACAACACTGGGACAACCATTTGGGTATTTCCATTCAAATCTTCCAAGAAATGCTGCATGTCTAGTCTGTAGTCTTTGTCAAACAACCTCTCCTTCCTTTTCCTCGCCTCCTTTGAGGCATTCTAGAATATTCTTCAGGGGTCATTAGGGAGTCCTTAGCTTTCATCTAGGAGGCTTCCTCTTGGGCCCTGAGAGACCAAGTGCTGTGGTTGCTGGTCTCAGCCCCCTGCTGCCAGGCACCCAGCAGAATTCTCCTCCTAGTACAGCAGGAGGTGCTTAGGGAGCTAAGAGGAGAGAGTTGCAGCTCCTTGGCTACTTAAAGCTGCTGGGGGGCTGGCCCCATGGCCGAGTGGTTAAGTTCGCGCGCTCCGCTGCAGGCGGCCCAGTGTTTCGTTGGTTCGAATCCTGGGCGCGGACATGGCACTGCTCATCAAACCACGCTGAGGCAGCGTCCCACATGCCACAAGTAGAAGAACCCACAACGAAGAATATACAGCTATGTACCGGGGGTTTTGGGGAGAAAAAGGAAAAAATCAAATCAAAAAAAAAAAAAAAAAGCTGCTGGGAATGTTCATTTTGTCCCTCTGTCCCCAGGCTGGGTTCTCCCTGGGAACCAAAGGCATAGAATAACTTTCTGGTTCAGGATGCTT
The DNA here is from genome assembly GCF_021613505.1 of Equus quagga. Taxonomy (NCBI): domain Eukaryota; kingdom Metazoa; phylum Chordata; class Mammalia; order Perissodactyla; family Equidae; genus Equus; species Equus quagga. Next base: position 127,912,624 of record NC_060268.1, read on the forward strand.
CTCCCTGTACAAGCTGCTCCAGTACACTCTAGCTCTGGCTTCCTTCTCTTAATTCTACAAGCAGGGGTTCTTGCACTTAATGTACGTAAGAATCACATGTGGTTCCACTAAAAAGCAGATCCCTGGACCCCACTCCCAGATTTCCTGATTCATTCTAGGCTAGAGTCTGGGAATCTGCATTTTAATAAGTTCCGCTAAATCATTCTGATGCAGGTGGTCCTGGGACTCGACTCTAGGAAACAATGCCTACAGTTTGTGCTAATACAAACTATTATTAAAAATATATTGTCTAATTATCCCAGTTATTCAATAGTCATTATCTATTATTAAATAACTACGTAAACGAATTCCTGCTGCTGATCCTGAAATAACATGGAGTTGCCCATGTGAAAAGCAGCTTAATTGGCAGTCAGTACTGAATTTGGAGCTCATATTTGAAATCTATTTGTTTTCTCTGTTTCTGGCAGCTTAGTCCCATCTCTGCTGAACAGCGCTCACCTAAGCCTCTCACACCTTATTATCGGCTGTTTGCCTAGTTCTCTAAGCACCCCAAGGAATCTCAAAGTGACTTTCATTTATAATGTGTAATCATTGACAAGAAATTGTCACTTATTGAGGTATATGGAGTGGCTATTCTGGTTTAAAACTAGTGTGGCTTGAACTAAAGAAGCCTGACTTATGGCCTACCAAAGATACATTGTGCATCTGCTTTATCCATTACAGAATGCATGAAATATGACCTCCAAGTAAAAGAATGTACTCTTTTAAGGTAAGAATGCATACTTTCCCTCCTAAGACACCAGGATGGGTAACGCCCCTATCAGTACTCTTGAAGGTAGTAAGTTTCCTTTCCCAGACCTCAGAATCATGTTGGCCCACTAATTTGCAAATTAATACCTCTTTGAAACTTTGATAAATATGTATCCTGGGCAATGTTTGATGTATGTTCTTTGTTCCAAAAAGATATAAAACTGTACTGAAAACCATGCTTCTCTGGAACGCTTTCTTCCTTTGTGGAGACTGCCTTCCTGGGTTGTCCTCTGCTTCGCTCAGTAAAACTCACTTTCTCTCTCCTATCTATAGAATGATTGTCAGTAAACTGTGTCAACATCATGTATCAAGTCAGGTCATTCCAAACATACCCTCTCTGTTGGGTACACATTCTCTATTGAATTCATGTGATAAGACTGTGGAACTCGGAACACTCTGGCACATCCTCAGTGAGTGAAACTCACACTACTCTTCCAGAGGATCTTGGGAATCATTTCTCCTTATTTTTAAGTGGAATATAATTAGATTTTTATGGGCTCCAGGCATGAAAAAACAGAGGATTAAACATTCAGAAGCAGAGTTAAAAACTCTTGAGTCTAAAAGGGCAGTAAGTTCTTGACATAAAGCTGTCCTGTACTTTTGCATAATCAGTACAGCAGATCTGTTTTCATTTTTACAATTTCTTACATGATTGTACCATTTTCTTAGTGTCCAAGAAATAGCTTTTGGGTGAAAATTAAAAGCATAAAAATTATCCAAATGAGATTACAGATGACTTTGAAGGGTGATGAATGTCTTGATAACAACCTGACTCAGGACGATAACAGGAAAGGCAGAGTGGTTAATCATCGAGCGAGATAGTTCAGGAGGAAGCAGGGTGGGGGGGCTCTTACTGATAGAGCTGGTATGTGGCAGGTCATGTCAGATCCAGAAACTCATCATCATCCAGCAGGCTGTTTGGTTTTCTCCTAACTATATTTTTGAACCCTATTTTCATACAGAGCATGTATATGGCCTTTCTGTCGTGAGCTTCCTGAGAAAGAAGTTACTGGCTTAAGGGGTCTGGTCAGATTATGTGGGTTATATGGGTGAGATTTTATGAGAGCTGTACTTTCTCTGGGATTTCTCCTTGACAAATAGTTCCTGGTTGCTTTCTTGAATTTTTTTCCCATTCTAGGTTTTTTCAAAGTCCAATAATAATAAAAGTAGTGATAAAAACAATTTACAGGGATATTATGGGCCCCGATTGATTTTTTTTCCCCCCAAAAAAGACTACTTCTCTCTGGAGTGCAAAATGACTAAAAGGCCCATTTGTGTGCTGCCACTCACAATATGAATGCATCTCTACACACTGGGCCATTTAAAAAACGTTGTCGGTCTAACATATTTTAGTTTTCTCTCTTCATATCTTCATGATTAGTAACTGATTGTGATAATCAAAAACAGACATGCAATACAAGTAGCTATGAATAGTTTGGAAATACTGCGACAGCTACTTAGCTACAAAAGGGATAATTTTTTAAAAGTCTATAACTATATAACTATAATAGCTATAAGTATAGTTTGGACCATGTGTGATTTTAGGTTAAATCTTCTCTTATTATAGCTTCTGCCCGGCTTAATGGCTTGTCAGCAATTTCACTTGAAGCGCAGTTCTCCCTTCTTATAGTCCATTCAAACTAAAATTGATAGAACCAGCAGCTTGTTAACTTTGTAAATGTTACTCGTACTGACCTGGTTCAGATAGCTCTGCCATTTACTAGCTGCGTAACCTTGGGCAAGTCACTGAAGCTCTCTCTAAGCCTCAGCTTCACATTCTGTAAAAGGAGGATAATAAAGTTTGTAAGACAATTGAATGAAATAATGCATATAAACTGCTTAGCAGAGGGCCTGGAATAGATTAGACAGTGCCTAATAACATTAGCTTTTATAATATGTTACATGTAAGGTGTAAAGAAACTCCAAGTAAACCAGTAAAAGCAAGAGTTGGCAAACTATGCCCATAGGCCAAGTCCGGCCTGCCACCTGTTTTCGAAAGTAAAGTTTACTAGAACACAGCCACATTCATTCATTTATGGACTGTCTAGAGCTCCTTTCACAGCAGGAGTGAATAGTTACCATAGACCGTATGGCCCAAAAAGTCACAAACAGTTACCGTTTGGCCCTTTAAAGAAAGTTTGCCAACTCCCGAGGACAAGGGTAAGAAATTCAATTGGCTGGAACAAATAACATTTGAAATATGGACGTGTCTATTTTCTAGTCAAAACAAAAACGAAAAAGGAAAATACATATCTATCAAGCCCTTCCTCTTACAGGATTCAGGGAAAAACTGACAGCATTGGCTCACACTGTGATCTGAGGAGCAGAGATGAACAACAGCAGATAACCCAGAAAACTCCACAGAGTTACAAGCCACTGCTACGAGGTTCCCAGAGGAACTGCAAGGGAAGAGGAAAAGTCTCTCCTTTGCCCAGTGTGTTCCCCTGAGAATAAGAGGAAAGTAATGAGGATGGCATTGAAACAAACCTGTTCTTAGTAACTTGGGTTTCCGCAAAAGATAGCCTGCACTGTCTGGAAGACTCTAAAATTCACACACCGATTTCAACTGCTGAGATACCTGCTCGGAACTGACAGGCAATCTGCAGTCTTCTGATAGCAGGCCTTCAATATATATTTGTTGAATAAGTCTCTAAATCTAGCAAGATTGAAAAGACAATTGTAAAGGAATGTTGTCAAAAAACACCTTTTTTTTTTTTAAAGATTTTATTTTTCCTTTTTCTCCCCAAAGCCCCCCGGTACATAGTTGTGCATTTTTAGTTGTGAGTCCCTCCAGTTGTGGCATGCGGTACGCTGCCTCAGTGTGGCTTGATGAGTGGTGCCATATCCGCGCCCAGGATTCGAACCAGTGAAACCCTGGGCTGCCGAAGCAGAGCGTGTGAACTTAACCACTGGGCCATGGGGCTGGCCCCAAAAAGCACATTTTTTCACTAGCATAGTATATAGTCCTTGCCCGATAATTGGTTTTAGGGGTGAGGAAAAGAGGAACAAAAGGCTATTTCAAATAAATCTATGACTCTGATGGGTCATTGACTCTAGCCCAAACTCTATCACGCTACCAACGCTTCTCAGGTTCTGGGCACAGTATTTCATATAAGATTCTGCAAAACTAGCCCAGAATAATGAACCAACTATCAGGGTAAGGAAGAGCCTCTAGTACCCTGAGGACTCTACAGTAATAGGGACAAAACAGCTTTGGCAGAGGCCAAGCAGATAACACAGCATTAAAGAATCCAGCATTGCCAAGAAATCCAATATATTCTGTGAAAAAATAACAAAGACATGACATTGCCGTGACTCCAGACTCAACCAAAACCAGTATGTACTAAATAATAGAAGAATTCAATTTTTCTTTGGATGTGAGATCTAGACCAGGCAGCATAGCCACATTAGTTTCCTAAACCAACCCTCAACATCATCCACCCTGCACCACGCCCAATACAGAACAGGCTAGGGCAGCAGTTCTCCAAGTCGGGTCCAGGGTGCCTCGGAGTGGGGCAGGAGATCCCATGAAACTATTTTCATAATAAGAAAACATTGCTTTACTCACTCTCTCACAAATGTAGAGTTTTCCAAAGGCTACATGACATGTTCTATCACACGAGTTGTACGAATTAACCTGTTTCCTATTAAGCCAGACATTAAAGATATTTGCAAAAATGTAAAATATCGACTGGATAAAGAAGATATGGTATATACACACAATGGAATACTACTCAGCCATAAAAAAGGACCAAATTGTTCCATTCGCATCAACATGGATGGACCTTGAGGATATTATGTTAAGCGAAATAAGCCAGACAGAGAAAGACAAACTCTATATGACCCCACTTATAGGTGGAAGTTAACATACAGACATGGAGAACCGATCGGTGGTTACCAGGGAAAAGGGGGGGGTGGGGGGAGGGCACAAAGGGTGAAGTGGTGTACCCACAACATTACTAACAATAACGTACAATTGAAATCTCACAAGGTTGTAATCTATCATAATCTTAATAAAAAAATAAAAATAAAAAAATAAAACCAGCGTTTTTTCAGATAAAAAAAGTAAAATATGCCACATGCCTTTTTTTTGGAAAATAATTATTTTTCATGAAACATTACTTTTAAATCCAATGGGTTTATTATTGTCATTTTAAGTTAAATTGCTAAAATTTTCATAATCGGAATTTCAAATAAGGTAAATATAGAAAGATATAACCTACATAAACAAAAGTTTTTTTGGCATCCTGAATAATTTCACGTGGAAAGGAGCCTTAAGACCAAAAAGTTTGAGAACTACTAAGCTAGAGAAGCAATGCCGTCTCGGAGGGCAGCTGCCTTTGGGAAGCCATGCTCAGGGAAAGCAGTTTGCGGAATGGCCGTGTAACTAGAGTACAGGATTGCAAAGCAGCCAGTGAGGTTTTCTGCTGATAACTAAAGACAAAGTCTTAAAATATTAAAAGTCACTGCAGACAGCAAACGACAAATAGCAGAGTGTGTTGATGGCTATTAGGATAAAGACTGGTTTTAAGACCAGTGTCTTTTATACTTGAATTTTATCTTTTGAACTCAAGTTGAATAACACAGTTGGGAAGAAGAAAAGCTATCAAGATTTAGGAGACTGTCTTACAGGTCACATTCTCAGAGCTCAGCAGTGACTAGCACACAGAAAGAGTTAAGTATCTTTAAACAAATGAATGACTACGTAAGTGAAGTTGAATTAGGTTGGCAGCAAAATGGCTATGTCAAGAAAGGCTTATAACGGGGTGACTTGCTCTAGAATCAGTTCTCAAAAAGAGCGGAAGAAATGAGAGCAGCTGAGAAGCAGAGCCCTATCACCACCTCCAAGAAACCTCCCTCCCCTCTTTGCCACTTCTCAATCCTCTTCACTTTCCTTTTAAAGTCTGACCAAGGGATATTAGCCATCATTTCATCTCAAGCATCTTAACATCCTAAATTCAATATGACCTAAATAGAACTCTTAATTCTAACCCACATCACCCTCATAAAAAAGCGCTCCTCTTGCATACTTCCACTTAATTTGGGGTTTTGTGTGTGTGTGTGTGTGAGGAAAACTGGCCCTGAGCTAACATCTGTGCCCATTCCTCCATTTTACATGTGGGACGCCTGCCTCAGCATGGCTTGATAAGCGGTGTGTATGTCTGCACCCAGGATCCGAACCGGCGATCCCTGGGCCCCTGAAGCAGAGCACACAAACCTAACCGCTGTGCCACCAGGCCAGCTCCTAATCTAGTTCTTGATTCTTCTTTTCCCCTCATGCCTTACATTTAATCCTTTAACATGTCCTGTGATTCCACTTCCGAAGCACATACTGAATTTATCCACTTCTCTCCATCCCTCCTCTATCACCCTAGTCCAAATCACTTGGATTAATCTTAATAGAACCTAGCCTGTCTCCCTGCTTCCCCTCTGGCGCCTCCCCATGCCCCTACGATCTGTTCTCCTAGGAGCCAGTGTGGTTTCCTAAAAATGCTGGTCAGATCATGCCACTCCCCTCTTAAAAAGTCCAGAGGTTTCCCACAGTACCTAGAATAAAATCCAAACTCCTTACCCTCATCCACAAAGTCCTCTCCATCTGGCTCCCTACCCCTGCCCAATTCCACCCAACTCCCCACCCTCATCTGCTCCAGCCACACATATCTTCTAAAAAGCCAAACTCCTTCCTAAACTCGCTCCAGCCTGAGGGGCTAGCATTCTCCGGAATACTCCACCAAAGAATCTTTGCTGCCTTTTTTCCCCCATTTAGTTCTCAGCTCAATGTCACTTCCTACCTTTTCAGAGGCCTTTCCAGATCACTCTAGCTAAAGTAGCACCCCTTCCCATGAGATGTTTACTGTATCAATCTGGTTCCTTTCACAACAGCATGCAGCACCTTAAATCATCTTGCTATTTGTTTACTCACTCCATGAAAACTTGCCTTTATCTTGTTCATCACTGAATCCTCTATGCTTAGAAAAGCGCCTGACCCACAGTAGACATTAAATAAATTTTAGTTAAATATTGAGTGAATTACACATTGCTGTTATATACAAAGATTTTTTTTTTCCTGGCAAATTGATCTCAAAGGAAAAGGTGTTCATCACACATACATACATGTTACAAAATCTTAGAGCTGACCTATTCCTAAGCTTTCTGAAGCAATGGGCAAGCCAACATACCGAGTTATTCTCTTTTTTACAACTGATCTTGATTTTTATCCTGGATAGGGACTCCATTTCAATTCTGCATTTCTTTTTATTTTATTATTTTTGTGAGGAAGATTGGCCCTCAGTTAACATCTATGGCCAATCTTTTTCTTTTTTGCTTAAGATTGTCACTGAGCTAACATCTGTGCCAATCTTCCTCTATTTTATGTGGGATGCCACCACAGCATGGCTTGATGAGTGGTGCCAGGTCCCCATCTGGGATCCAAACCTGTGAACCCTGGGCTGCCAGAGTAGAGCACATGAACTTAACCACTACGCACCGGGCCGGCCCCCAATTCTGCATTTCTTAAAATCACTAAGTATATTAACAATGTACATATCCTTTTTCAGTAGCGTCTAAAGATTTATAAGTATACCAGGATCCTCCAGTGAAAAACTGCAGCCAATAAGATTTTTCAGACACACAGACTACCGTCTCAGTAAATATTTATTCAATGAATGAGATTTTAATGTTTTCTATCTGTGCAGTGTTACCAAAGAAATATTCTTCTCTGGCTTCAAATAAGGAAATACCTTTGAAGTATCAAAAATAAAAGCAATTCTTACAAGAAAACAAAAGAGTAAAAGGAAGCTTTTATTAGTGAAACAAGTCAATTTACTATTTTTCCAACAGGGCCTTTTTCCTCTATAAATGAGACAAACTGCTTTACAACAACATAACTTAATTTTTTAATATTTTCAAAAAGGAAAGATTTCTTTGGGCATTTAGGAAAGTAAGTGTCTTGAGAATAACAACTACAGGAAGTTTCCTTTTCAATTTTAATAAAGTCTCCTCCACCAGGTATATTACCCAGCATCTTTCCTCTTAACGAAACCATCAAGTACCAGCCAAGAAAGAACCTCCCTTTAGAAACCGAGGCAGGAGAGGTTTACATTTAAATAGGAAACAAGTGATCTAAAACACCAATCACACACCACGTTAACAAGGCAACTTACATAATTAGGCATAAATTATTAATTATCTTTATGTTGCTTAAGGTCCTAGCAAAGACTCTATTGGTCAGACTGTATCTTAAGCTCAAACTGCACCTGTCTGGCTGTAAAGGTAAATATCACAATGGAGCTGGGCCTGTTTGACTAAGAGGAAAAACTCTTCCACACTGCACATTTTCTTTCATAAAAACAGGGCCTATTAAGTCAGGGCCATCTTGGTTCTGAATCTCTCCATTTTTGTTGGAAGGAGACTCACCATCTCTTTACTAAGTTCTAGCTCAACTTCTATTTCCCGGGCGGCCTCAGGGTGCTTTTCACAGTAATCCACAATAAATTTGTAATGTTCCAATGATGTTGCCAAATTTTCTAGCTCTTTCTTGGGATCTGCAGTGATGATTTTGCCATAAAGACGAGCAACTCGAAACTTAGCCAACATGGCAGGGCGAAGAACATCTTCCGCTATGTGCTCGGGAAACACTTTATTTGGGTCTCTCAGGGAGTCTAAGAAGAGCTGGTAGTACTTCAATGCCGACTTATTAAGATTATTTATTTTTTTCACTATGTGTGAATCAGGGTCCCTCAGCTTGTCAGCAATGGCAACCTTCAAATCCATCATGTCATAGTAAGCGTGTGCAATTTCAAACTGAATCTGTCTGTTGACCAACAGATAATACTGTGGATTCAGGTCCACAATCAGGGGCTCTAGCATGGCTATTCTACGTTTATGCATCTTGCACCGCCTCTCCATGTCAGTTTCAAAGAACGCAAGCACCTTAAACAGAGCACTGTGGTCCTGGACAACTTCAATATGGTCAGTGACATAACCATCAATCTGAAAGAACTCTTTTGCCTCAAAGACATAGTGCTGACCCAATAAGAAAAGTTCTCTGGCTTCTTCAAAGTCTAAAGGTCTCAAATAGGTCACTTTCTCTTCCACTGCAGAGATGGCATCACACAGTTCACCGGTTCCAAACTGCACAGCTTTTTTCCTAACGCTTTCTTCCTCATCTAGTTCTTTTTTCCGTAAAGCTCTAAGTTCATTTTGTTTATCAAGATCAAGCTCTCCTATGTTGTCCTGAAAGAAAAATATAAATCATGGTTAATTCGGACACTGATCTCCTGCTGTCAAATGATATCACAGCAAACTTAAGAGTAAAGAAAAGAAACCCTAACTTCCCAGCCTCGTTAGGGAGGTATAATCTTAAACATCTTTTAAAACTTCTTTCTTCTAATTATACTCCAATTATATTAAAATTGCAAGAAATCAGGAAAAAATACTTAAGTAAAATAGATAAACTGCTTATATATTACTTTCCTTTTTGGGGAACTAAAACTCCTTTACAGTTACTCCTGCAGATAAACGCATAGGAAAGAACTTTAAGGACTGTGAAACATTACATACATGTAATACATTATTAGTATTCTAACATTAGAGACAGACTGTAATCTACATTCTACAAGTATTTCACAGAGATGCCAGTAAGATTAATGATATGATATTTGTGCCAGGATAAGTGACTTAGTAAAATATATTACACCCACAACTAGAAGGACCTGCAACTAAGATATACAACTGTGTACAGGGGGGGTTTGGGGAGATAAAGCAGAGGAAAAAAAAAAAAAGATTGGCAACAGTTGTTAGCCCAGGAGCTAATCTTTAAAAAAAAAAAAATATATATATATATATATATATATAGACAAAATATATTACAGAGAAATGCTCTGGGTCTCTTAAAGACACCATAGTGAAGATAGTTAAATCTACCTTCATAGTTAAAGTTATCTTCTTTACCTCCTCGGGACAAAAAAAAAAAGGACCTAAGATGGTTAAAAAATAGAGTGAGGTCATCCTCCTCTTCCTGGATAAAATGAAACATCACATTCTTCAATGCTCAGCCCCAAGGCCTCTTCTTCTCTCTTTAGACCCTGCATTGTTCAAAGCGGTAGCCAGTAGCCACCTGTGGATGGCTACTGAGCACTTGAAATGTGGCAAGTCCAAACTGAGATGTGGACTATCTGTGTAATACATATACCCAACTTCTAAGACTTGATACAAAAATAATCTAAAATCTCTCTCTTTTATTTTTTTTTGAGGAAGATTAGCCCTGAGCTAACATCCACTGCCAATCCTCCTCTTTTTGCTGAGGAAGATCGGCCCTGAGCTAACATCTGTGCTCATCTTCCTCTACTTTATACATGGGATGACTGCCACGGCATGGCTTGATAAGCAGTGCATAGGTCCACGCCTGGGATTTGAACCAGTGAACCCTGGGCCACCGAAGCAGAGTGTGGGGACTTAACCACTGAGCCACCAGGCTCGCCCTCTTAATTTTTTAATATTCAGGACATTTAGAAAAGGCAATATTTGCTGATATTCTGGATTAAAATGTATAATTTTGATTTCACTTGCGTTTCTCCTTTTCTAATATGGCCACTAGAAAATTTAAAATTACATATGTGGCTGGTATTCCATTTCTATTGGACAGCGCTGCTCTAGACAGGTGGCTCTATCCACACCTGTGGCTGCCATTGCCAGCCATGGGAGGATGACTCACAAATCTACAGCTACAGCCCAGACCTCTTCTCAAGCCCCTAGACCCAAAGCCACAGCTCCCTACGTGAGAACTCCTCTCCAAAGACTCAAAGGCACTTCATCTTCAACATTCCCCAAGGGAACTCCTCCTCTTCTTCAGCAAACAGGCTCCTATTCAAGTGTTATTCTAGCGAAGGACACTCCATCCATCTGGACAGCCAGCATCCTAGGAACCATCCTTGAGATGTCCCTCTCCTCTCCCCTGTACTCCACACTTCCATTCTATGACCAAGTCCTTTACATTTTGCTTCCTAAATACCTCGTGAATCCATTCTTTTTTCCTCCATCTCTTCCGCCACCATCTCACCTGGCCTGTTGCAGTGGTCTTCTAACTAATCTCCCTCATCCACTCCTGCTTTCCCTCAATTCCTTCTCCATTCTGCGACCTAAGGGATTGTTCCAAAAACCCTTCAAGGCTTCCATTCCTCGAAGGCCCTGTTTGTTCTAGCCCCTTTCTACTCTACCTTATACCACACGCGCTCTCACCCTGCTCCAGCTTCACAGGCCTTGTGCCCCTCCTAACACCATGCTCCCTAGGCCACTGAACTTTTAAACACGCTGCTGCAGCTCGTTGGAATGTGCTCCTTCTTTTCTCCAATCCGGGTAATTCCTACTCTTTCCCAGTGCTTCCTACAAGTGTTACGTCCTCCTATTGCATCTTCTCCCATCAGATGTCTCTCCTCTGTGGAACTCACCAAAGTGCACTTCTACATGAAGTCAAAACCAGGTCTATTTTGTTCATCATAGGACAATGACTCACACAGCTGGCCTAAATCCTTAATTAAATAAATTTGAGTATGATTTTAAGCTGGAATTGAAGAAGGCTTTTTAGATAAACAGATGATCAAAGAATGAAGTTAAAGTAATAAAAAAAAGTCAGATTAAGGAAAATCTGAGTAATTGAATAGCATGGCAACTATTTCAGTTTAATCAGGTGAAAAGTTCTATTTCATCAACTAAATGAAGGGTGAGAGGTAACCCATAGGGTATTTTGCTCGACACAATTACTTCCGACGCAGGCTCTAAGTCTGAATCTTGTTTCCTTACTTGCTTCCTGGCTGCTGGTTTATCTACACGCTTTCTAGGTTGCTTTCTGAGCAGAAGACAGCTGACAGCGCTTCCTGGCTCTAACTTCTCCGTTAGAATTTCTAAAGTTCTTCCTCTTTAGTGATTAGGAACTAGGATTCAGTATGAATTAGTAATAATAATTATAATGATGAGGATAGTTAACATTTACTGAGGACTTGGCATGTCTCGGGCACATTTCTGAGTCCTTTATATATATTAACGTAACTCTCATAACAACATTATTAAGTAAGTACTATTATTACCTCCGCCTTGTGAGGAAATTAAGGCACAGAGAGATTAAGTAAATTGCCATGAACACACAGCCACAAACTGGCAGGGCTGTTTCCATATATTTTTATAAAAAAATATATTTATATACTGTATAAAGTATATAAAGATTAGTAAGAATTGTTTCCTGCCCTCAAGTTGCTTATAGTCTAAAATAGGTAAAAGAATAAGACAAGAATATGAAGAGGGATAACACAAAGTTGAATTTAAGTGACTTAGGAAAGAGTAAGAAAAGTTCTATGCAGTTTAAAGGAGGGAGATGACATCTGTTGGGGATGAAGAATTACACATTTAACAATTACTTATTGAGAACCTATTGTGCCTGGAGATAATAATATAATATGAATATATTGTAGACCTCACCTCTCAAGGACCTTATGTTCTATCCAAAGGAAAGTCTTCAAGGAAGAGGTGCTATTTGAGATAGGCCCTGAATAGTGAGTAAGATTTTAAAAGGTAGAGAAGGGGAGTGCATTCTACATGCCTTGCATAATAAACATGCAGAGAACCCAATGAGCATAATCTCCATTTTTAAGCTTCTACTTACATCCTGCTCATTTAAGAAAGAAAAGGCAACTTTTGGCTGCGTTACCTGCATGGAAAGTTGGGCATTCTGCATGAGAGTCAAACAGTATTTGATCCAGCATCTTGCTATTTCCCCTTTTCTTTGATGATAAAGTTCCGGTACTTCTCCTTCAGCTTCAGTAGCTAAAATTACACAGTGAGATTTGTCCAAGTTAATGGTCACAGCTAGAATTTTCATTGTGTACTGCTTTCTTTTTTAACATCACTTTTTCCTGATTGTACAAGTAACAGATCCTCACTGAAGCAGTGGGGGGAAAAACCCATACCCAAATTCCTACCACCCAGAGACACTCACTGCTATTATTTTTGCATATTTCTTTCTAGTTTTTTTCTTATGTATTGTTTGTAGGTAAAAACTAAGGTCACAATGTATATTCAATTTTGAATATAGCTTTCTTCACATATTAAACCACTAACACTTTACCCATATCATTATCAACTCTTTAACATCATTTTTAAGTGTAGCATTACATACAATTAAATAGATGTTTCATACTTTATCTAACAATTCTTCTAATACTGGGTATTTGCTGTTTCCAATCCCTTTATTACAAACAACACTAAACAGGAAGATCTCTGTGTATAAATCTATGTGGGTTTTGGATGATTTCCTCAGGACAGATTCCTAGAAGTAGAATTTACTGGGTCAGAGTTTACACCACTTAAAATGTTCTTCATACATACTGCCGCATTATTTTCAATAAATACTCTAACCAACAATATATGAGGCTATTCAATGAAAGAATTTAGAAAACATTAAACATTGTGATTTCTTTAGCTTTCTGTTTTGAAGAGTGTACACAAAATGACATCCCACTGGTGGCTTAGTTTTTATGCTTTTTGGACAAGTGCCTTTTAGACTTTAACCAATCTACAAGTAATTCAATGTAATAAATAAAAGGAGAAACCCAACTATTTAATTTGATAAGGTACATTCCTCTAACTCTTCATAGCCTCTATATTCTTCTGAGTCACAATGATAAAGAAGGTTGTGACATTACAAAACCTGTTTAATGACTCAAGCACACTTTTTTTTTTTAATTGAAATATACTTGACACATAACATTATATTAGTTTCAGGGTACAACATAGTGATTCAATATTTTATATATTGCAAAATGATCACCATAATAAGTTTAGTTAAGATTTGTCACCATAGTTATAAAAATGTTCTTTCTTGTAATGAGAAGTTCTAAGATCCACTCTTAGCAAATTCCAAATATGCAATACAGTAGTGTTAACTATAGTCACCATGCTGTACATTACATTCCCATGACTTATTTATTTTACAACTGGAAGTCTGTACCCTCTGACCCCCTTCACACATTTTGCCCACCCCAACACCTCTGGCAACCACCAATCTGTTCTCTGTACTATCTATGAATTTGTTTTGTTTTGTTTTCTAGATTCCACGTATAAGTGAGATCATACGGTGTTTGTCTTTCTTTATCTGACTTATTTCACTTAGCATATTGCATTCAAGGTCTGTCCATGTTGTCACAAATGGCAAGATTTCCCTTTTTTTTTAACATACCATTGTAATAACTAAGATTTTTTTTCACTTTCCAAGAAACAATTTTTGCCCCTATTAAGAATGCATACCTTAGGCATTTCAAACATCTTATTAGAAACCAATGCCCATTATCATAAGATTCACAGACTTATTCCCAAACTTAATGTTGTGGGTTTGATTTTTATCTGTCCTTATTTCTAAGCCCTCCCAAGGTTGCCAAGTCTCCCACCCAGCTCCAGAGGCAGCTTTTCATCTCAAGCCAGCAGAGGTCGGGTCAGTGTAGTTCTGCTCAGGCAGTGGAGTTACAAGTTACAGGCTTGGAACAATCCTGCTTGGGTTTGAATGAGAGCTCTGCCCCTCACTATCTGTGTGACATTGGGCAAGCTGTTGAACCTCTCTGTGCTTCAGTTTCCCCATGTGTAAAGTGTAGGTAGTAACAATGACTGTCTGAAGTGTTGCTATGAGAATTTAATGAGATGGTGCCCACAAAGAACTTAGGACAGGATCTGGTACATGTGGCTATTCAACACTTTTTTCTTTTCTTCTTTTTTTTTAGCTGAGGAAGATTCGCCCAGAGCTAACATCTGTGCCAATCTTTCTCTACGTTGTATGTGGGTCACCGCCACAGCATGGCTGATGAATGGTGTAGGTTGGCGCCTGGGATCCAAACCCATGAACCCCCTGCAAGCTCAGGCCATTGAAGTGGAGCACACCAAACTTAACCACTACACCACAGGGCCAGCCCCAACACCATTATTAATCAAACTGGATTAACAAAAGAATTGCTCACATTCTTAGAATACCTAGTTTAATTAAGATATGAATTCTATAATTCATGTCTATACATGGATCCTTATGAGGTGGTTGAAAGCAGTTTCCTCTAATTGTTTATAAACATTTACTTTCATCACCTTGCCTATGCTGTGGTCTCTGTTACCAATTTGTCAAAAATTCCAATTTAGTGGAATCCAAATTGAAATGGATTTCTCATGAATTAAAAGTAGTCCTGAGTGGAAGGAATCCCTCAAAATAATGTTTGGAATGACACAGGTGGTTTAATCAACAGCCAATTATTTCATTTTGTAATTCAAATCCCATGTCCAGTTTTACCAAAATATTATTGTTACATCTGTGGAAGGAATTCCTTTTTGCAAGGAAAAATTTATTCTAAAAATTTTCATGGTTTAAATTATTTTGGTTTTCACTAGTATTTTTCAAAAATCCTTCATAACATGAAGTAATGTTTTTGGTCACTGTGTTAGATTTAATGCAGTATTGCTATCAATCTGCATGCTTTCCTCTGTGGTCTTCCTTTTTGGGTGTGCCACCAACAGCACCAATACCAGTCCAAGAGTCGTGCTGCCCAGTTCTGCAGGGAGAAAATCAAGCTGCTCAGCTCTCAGGCAGCACGGAAACAGCCCTGATGTAAGTCACTAGTGGTTTGGATTATCTCCTTCAGATGAACATTCCTTTCAGTAGAACAAGTGGGTTTTATCCCCAACGGTAAAACTTCCTACCTAGATTCTCTCACAAGGAAACAACATACAGCTGATTCTCATTATTCATGATAGTTATGTTTTATAAAATTGTTGTGAACACTGAAATAGCAAATGCTGAAACTCCTAGGGGAAATTCAGGAGTAGGTTCCTATGAGCTGTTGGTCACAATATTTTCGTCAACTGATAATATGTAATCTTATTTTATGTGTTTGTTTAAAGACACTTTATTTAAAATACACCATTTACTCACTAACAGTGAACTCGCTGCCGGAGCGCTATAACTTCACCGTGCCTCGACGAAGCCTATCGAACGCTGTGTTTTCTCCGTCAGGCAGGAACATGCTTCCGCCTTCACATGCTTACGAACACTAGCTCGCACTTCAGCACTACACTTGGGGGCCAGTTTAAACAATGAAATCACTGACAAAATGCACAAAAAAGTGAAAAACGTGGCACTAAATAGCCTGCAAAAAGGATACTTATTTACAGTGTGAATGACCATAGAAGCGCCCTGAGGACTAATTTTGGGGTTACAACTCAATTGTAATAAGTAGGCAAATTCACAGATACGGAATCCACAATAATGAGGATTGACTGTACTTAGGAACCTGCACTTAGATATGAAGTCCTTGAGCTTTCCTTTGCAGAAATGGCTTGTGGATCTGGGTACTTGACTTCCATAAGGTTTGGAAGCAAATGTTACTGCACGATACCTTAGTAAAATGTGCTCAGGTGCCCTGCCTGTGTAGGCATGTTACTGATTTTGTAACAATGGAAAGTATCAATCTTTTTTTTTTTAAATGGAGGTATAACTGACACATAACATTAGTTTCAGATGTACAATATGATTCAATATTTGTATATATTGCAAAATAATCACAATAATTCTAGTTAAAATTCATCACGATACATAGTTACAAAATTTTTTTTCTTGTGATGAGGGCTTTTAAGATCTACTCTCTTAGCAACTTTCAAATATGCAATACAGTATTATTAACTATATTCACCATGCTGTACATTACATCCTCATAACTTAATTATTTTATAACTGGAAGTTTGTATCTTCCTCTAAAGATTTCCTTCTCTGTATGACTGAATAATATTCCACTGTATATGTACCACATTTTCTTTATCCATTCATCCGTTGATGGACACTTAGGTTGTTTCCATGTCTTGGCTACTGTAAATAATGCTTCAATGAACATGGGGATGCAGATATCTTTTCAAGTTAGTGTTTTAATTTTCTTTGGATAAACACTTAGAAGTGGGATAGCTGGATCATATGGTAGATCTATTTTTAGTTTTCTGAGGAAACTCCATACTGTTTTCACAGTGGCTGCACCAGTCTGCATTCCTACCCAAAGTGCATAAGGGTTCCCTTTTCTCCACACTTCTCCAACACTTGTTATTTCCTGTCTTTTTGATAATAGCCATCCTGACAGGTGTGAGGTGATATTCTCTTGTAGTTTTGATTTGCTCAAATACACAGGTTAACTGTGATTTTTAAGACTAAATAAAACACTATTAGAAAAAAAGCTAGATTTTTGGACACATCACTTAGGTAGTATTCTAACCAAAATGTATAATCTGAATCTTAGCATAAGGAAACATCAAACACCAATTGATGGAAATTCTATGAAATAATTGGCCTGTATTTTTCAAAAATGTCCATGTGACGAAAGAGAAAGAAAGGCTGAGGAACTGTGACAGCTAAACACAATATGCAATCTTGAACTGGATACTCTGGTACTAGAAAACAATTGCTATGAAGGACATTATGGGGACAACTAATGAAACAGAAATATGCATTATAGATAAAAGAATTATATCAATGTTATATTTCCTGTTCTATGACCATGTAAGAAAATATTCTTATTCCTAGGAAACACACACACTGAAGTCTAAAGAGGTAAAGAAGCCTAATATCCGCAATCTTCTCTCCTGGTTCAGAAAAAAAAACGTGATTGCAAATATTAAAAATTAATGAATTTAGAAGGGCATATGGTAGTTTTTTGTTCTGGTTTTGAACTTTCTAAAGTTTAAAATTATTAAAAAATAAAGTTTTATAAAAGCTGTATAGCAAAGCATACACACATAAACTTACTGTCTTCTGTGGTTGAGATCTTTCCAGTTTGACCAAAAATGACATTAGCAGCTGATAAACAGTGCCTCGCCTCCATAAAGCACAGCTGGTGAGGAAAAAGACAAGAGTAAATGCAGTTATTACATAGCCTTATTTGCAACTGGTATTTGCATAAAGTCTTTTAATAAGGGAAAAGCTATAAAGTCAGGTAAAATCACTACTAAGGAGACCCTGTGTGGTTGCTGAACACTAAGAAGGTATTTAAGACACATTGTAGTATTATCTGGTTAAAAAACTACCTCAAGGATTAAAATGACAATGCCCCCAAACTCTTAATGTTAATCCAAACTGGCAGAAAGACAAGTGCTGACTGCAAGTTAGCTTTCCTCCAGTAATCACTGAGTGTACAAGGGCTGCCACCCTCACTCAAAGCGCCTCGGTCTCTCAGCTTCAGTCTAAACAGCTAAAGTTCCATGAACGATAAATTCTTAAACCATTTACATTCTGTCAGAGGCTTTAAGG
The DNA here is from genome assembly GCF_021613505.1 of Equus quagga. NCBI lineage: Eukaryota > Metazoa > Chordata > Mammalia > Perissodactyla > Equidae > Equus > Equus quagga. The sequence goes on from NC_060268.1 coordinate 127,930,745, forward strand.
TTTAATTTATTTCTCTAGGTTTAGAGGTCCCTTTTTCATCTACCATCCAAAGGCAAAAAGGATAAATTTTGATAGGAAGAGATTCCTGTGTCCTAAAATCTGTGGAATTTACATATAGTGAGGTTTCCTACCCAGTTTTGAAGTCAACAGATTTCCACAGACAAACTTTATGGAACTGCTTTACCAACACACTTGAAGCCTTCATCATTCAAATCTGGGCATGGTAAATTCTCAAACACTCGGAGAAGATCTCCTTGTTCATATAAACACTTTGCATTTGTCACGTTAAGTCACAGGACCACCCAGCAGAAGCACAAAGTTAAAGTCCAGCTTTTAGTCAGAAGCCACCCTCATTAAAGACAATCTCTACTTCATGTTACTAATACTTGACTTTGCTAAGATTTTAATGGTTGGCTATGACTTTAAAATCTCAGCATTAAATATATCTCTCCATTACGGCAAATTCAGAAGCCATCCTCAAAATAGCTGGGGACCATATGTAGTATTAGCCCAGCAACACCTATGGATCAAAACGTTGGTGTTAAACCTTGAAAACCAAAAGAAAGTTAGCTTACATAAAGAAGCCCTAATTGTCCCTCAATAACCCCTTACACATCACCATCACTTCAGCTTTGTCCAGATTGGCTCCCTGTGAGCAACCACTGCTAACACAGTGAGTGCCCTGTGCCCTGTAGGTGGCTGGTAAATGTGGGACTTTAGCCCCTGCAAGGTAGGGACTCACCAAGTGCAAAAACTCATGACTGGAACCACATGAAGATGACAGTGATATAAATGAAAATTGCATTTTTTAAAAACATGGTTCAAATCTTTCTGCAATATAACTTAGCTAGCTGTAACAAAAACTTATAAAACATTTTGGTAAAAAAATAAAAGCGCAGGGTGGGGGAGGTACTCATGAAAATTACTGCATGCTCCCATAAGCAATGCTTAACAACTTTAAATTTTTAATTACGCAGTAAATTAGCATCTAATTTTCTTAGTACTATTGATATCCATGGAGTTTTAAGTGTTAATTAAAATCACAGAGAATATATAATTTTAAAGTTGCTAAACAAAACAAGGGGCCTCCAGAAGCTATAAAAAAGGTGCCACAAGCAGAGGCAACCACATAACACTTTTTGATGATGACCACAATGACATGGATTCATGAGAGTTAGATTTAACTGAATGCTCTGACATACGCAGTAGCGTTACTTACACGCTTGATCTTAGACCAAAGTCCTAGAAGCGATGCTGCAGTCACCACAGCCCTTTCTCTCCTGCTAATAGCTTTTCTGAATGAAATTCTGTGGGACAATACTTTAAACATAGGGCACATTTACAGAACCAGCACTAAGAAAAAGCTGAGAAAGGATAAAGGCCCAGTAAGGATACGACAGCAGGCAACCAGAGAGATCTGAGAAGGAACTCTGATAAGCAAAGAATTACCAAAATTTCAGAGAGGTTTGTGAATCAGAAACACAAATGAAAGTAATTTCTATTGCTGAGCTATCTTACTCAGGATTAACAGCAAATCTGGCTAGGAAACATGGCTTAAAAGTGTTTTAGCATTAAAAACTCTTAAGGACTAAAGGAATAAATAGGTCAATTAAGAGTCCACCAACATGACTCTGAAAACAACTAAGAAGCTCAGATCTGTCCCTGTGTAATACTCCAGGAGAAGGACATCATAAAGACCGGGAACTGAGCAGAGATATTTCCGATATAGAAAAATTATTGCAGAGTTACTTCTAAAGAACAAGTGAAATGCGTCACATGCTTTTATCAAAGCCCACATTTAACAGTCAGCTTCCTCAGAAAAATTCTCATAGCTACCAGATTACCACTGTTTAAAGATAAAGTTATATCTACAAGATAAAATCTGCAATGTAAGGTAACATCTCACTAAAATGAATTGAGATAACTTGCCTATATCAAAAAAGAATTGGTCTTAGGTAACACATAATTTTAGGGGCTAGCAACAAGACAAGGATAAAACTCAGTATTTTAAGATTCAAAAGGATTAATGCAACAAAAAGCTACAAAATTTTACTCCACTAGCAAATTGGGCTGCATTTTTCTGTCCAATTTACATCATAAAATACAAGCTACCTGTTTTTAAAAGGCGACCTTGTCAAGGTACTATTGCTTCTATTTTTATGCACCCTATCAGTAACTTTGTTAGACAACTACTTCAAGAAGCTTACCTTATTGATGTAAAATTGTGACAAGGTAGCAGCATTAATAGCCCACTCCATGGGATGGTAGGCATTGTGTTCAAGCTGGCGTTTTAGGGTACTGTGGCAATAATGAGCAGCCTTCTCAAACATTTCCATATGCTGGTAGACTTGAGCCAGGTAATAGAGATTATGAGTGTAAACCTTCTCAAATCTATGAAGAAAAAAATTAATATTTGCATAATGGTTTATAATTTATAAGGACTGTCATATATATTTATCTTGATCCTCTCACCAACCCTTTCAGTTGGGTACGGTCATTCTATCTATTTGACAGATAAGGAAACTGAGCCTCAGATTTGAACAGGTATCAGATTTGAACACATAGCTAGCATGTAGCAACTGGAGGTTTTAATCCATGTCAGAATCCACATTCTACAACCTTTATGAGCATTTGAAAGAGAAAACATTTGTGCTTTTTTGAACAATCATCTTATCTACACTATGTGGAAATACCTGTGAAGGCTGGTTTCTAGACCTACTCACCTTTTTGATCTCTCTTGTTCAGTAAGTTTCTCTTCTTCAGGAAGAAAATGCTCAGTAGGATCAAGAGGAGGACTCCCAATCTAAAATTAAAGAAAAACAACACTAAAATTTTGCTGTGAACACCAAGCGCCCTCCTCTGGAGGAACTGGAGAAATCACATTTTTTTTTTTTTTTTTTATTAACGTTATGATAGATTACAACCTTGTGAGATTTCAGTTGTACATTTTTGTTAGTCATGTTGTGGGTACACCACTTCCCCCTTTGTGCCCTCCCCCCACCCCCCCTTTTCCCTGGTAACCACCGATCAGATCTCCTTGTCAATATACTAACTTCCACCTATGAGTGGAGTCATATAGAGTTCATCTTTCTCTGACTGGCTTATTTCGCTTAACATAATACTCTCGAGGTCCATCCACGTTGCTGTGAATGGGCCAATTTTGTCTTTTTTTATGGCTGAGTAGTATTCCGTTGTGTATATATACCATATCTTCTTTATCCAATCATCAGTTTCTGGGCATGTAGGTTGGTTCCACGTCTTGGCTATTGTAAATAATGCTGCGATGAACATAGGGGTGCAAGGGACTCTTGGGATTTCTGATTTCAGGTTCTTAGGATAGATACCTAGTAATGGGATGGCTGGGTCATAGGGTATTTCAATTTTTAACTTTTCGAGAAATCTCCATACTGTTTTCCATAGTGGCTGTACCAGTTTGCATTCCCACCAACAGTGTATGAGGGTTCCTTTTCCTCCACAACCTCTCCAACATTTGTCACTCTTGGTTTTGGATGTTTTTGCCAATCTAACGGGTGTAAGGTGATATCTTAGTGTAGTTTTGATTTGCATTTCCCTGATGATTAGCGATGATGAACATCTTTTCAGGTGTCTATTGGCCATATTCATATCTTCTTTTGAGAAATGTCTGTTCATGTCCTCTGCCCATTTTTTGATTGGGTTGTTTGTTTTTTTGTTGTTGAGCCGTGTGAGTTCTTTGTATATTATGGAGATTAACCCTTTGTCGGATAAGTGGCTTGTAAATATTTTTTCGCAATTAGTGGGCTGTTTTCTTCTTTCAATCCTGTTTTCCCTTGCCTTGAAGAAGCTCTTTAGTCTGATGAAGTCCCATTTGTTTATTCTTTCTATTGTTTCCCTCAACTGGGGAGTTATAGTGTCTGAAAAGATTCTTTTGAAACTGATGTCAAAGAGTGTACTGCCTATATTCTCTTCCAGAAGACTTATTGTTTCAGGCCTAATCTTTAGGTCTTTGATCCATTTTGATTTATTTTGGTGTGTGGTGAAAAAGAATGGTCAATTTTAAATCTTTTACATGTGGCTGTCCAGTTTTCCCAGCACCATTTGTTAAAGAGACTTTCTTTTCTCCACTGTAGGCCCTCTGCTCCTTTGTCGAAGATTAGCTGTCCATAGATGTGTGGTTTTATCTCCGGGCTTTCAACTCTGTTCCATTGATCTGTGGACCTGTCTTTGTACCAGTACCATGCTGTTTTGATTACTGTAGCTTTGTCGTATGTTTTGAAATCGGGGATTGTGATTCCGCCGGCTTTGTTTTTCTTGCTCAGGATTGCTTTAGCAATTCGCGGTCTTTTGTTGCCCCATATGAATTTTAAGATTCTTTGTTCAATTTCTGTGAAGAATGTTCTTGGGATTCTGATTGGGATAGCATTGAATCTGTAGATTGCTTTAGGTAGTATGGACATTTTAACTATGTTTATTCTTCCAATCCATGTGCATGGAATGTCTTTCCATCTCTTTATGTCGTCATCAATTTCTTTCAAGAAAGTCTTGTAGTTTTCATTGTATAGATCCTTCACTTCCTTGGTTAAGTTTATCCCAAGGTATTTTATTCTTTTCGTTCTGATTGTGAATGGGATTGAGTTCTTGAGTTCTTTTTCTGTTAGTTCATTGTTAGTGTATAGAAATGCTACTGATTTATGTATGTTGATTTTATACCCTGCTACTTTGCTGTAGTTGTTGATTATTTCTAATAGTTTTTCTATGGATTCTTTGGGGTTTTCTATATATAAGATCATGTCGTCTGCAAACAGCGAGAGTTTTACTTCTTCGTTACCTATTTGGATTCCTTTTATTTCTTTTTCCTGCCGAATTGCTCTGGCCAACACCTCCAGTACTATGTTGAATAGGAGTGGTGAAAGTGGGCACCCTTGTCTTGTTCCTGTCCTCAGAGGGATGGCTTTCAATTTTTGTCCATTGAGTATGATGTTGGCTGTGGGTCTGTCATATATGGCCTTTATTATGTTGAGGTACTTTCCTTCTATACCCATTTTATTGAGGGTTTTTATCATAAATGGGTGTTGGATCGTGTCAAATGCTTTCTCAGCATCTATTGAGATGATCATGTGGTTTTTGTTTTTCATTTTGTTGATGTAGTGTATCACATTGATTGACTTGCGGATGTTGAACCATCCCTGTGTCCCTGGTATAAATCCCACTTGATCATGGTGTATAATCTTTTTGATGTATTGCTGTATTCGGTTTGCCAAAATTTTGTTGAGGATTTTTGCATCTATGTTCATCAGTGATATCGGCCTGTAGTTCTCCTTCTTTGTGTTGTCCTTGTCAGGTCTGGGGATCAGAGTGATGTTGGCTTCATAGAATGTGTTAGGGAGTACTCCATCTTTCTCAATTTTCTGGAACAGTTTGAGAAGAATAGGTATTAAGTCTTCTTTGAATGTTTGGTAGAATTCTCCAGAAGAGCCGTCTGGTCCTGGACTCTTATTTTTGGGGAGGTTTTTGATTACCGTTTCTATTTCCTTACTTGTGATTGGCCTATTCAGATTCTCCATTTCTTCCTGATTCAGTTTGGGGAGATTGTAGGAGCCTAGGAATTTGTCCATTTCTTCCAGGTTGTTCAATTTGTTGGCATATAGTTTTTCATAGTATTCTCTTACGATCCCTTGTATTTCATTGGTATCTGTTGTGATTTCTCCTCTCTCATTCCTAATTTTATTTATTTGCGATTTCTCTCTTCTTTTCTTGGTGAGTCTGGCTAAAGGTTTGTCGATTTTGTTAATTTTTTCGAAGAACCAACTCTTTGTTTCATTGATCCTTTCTATTGTCTTTTTTGTTTCAATATCATTTATTTCTGCTCCTATTTTTATTATTTCCCTCCTTCTACTGACTCTGGGCTTTGTTTGTTCTTCTTTTTCTAGTTCTGTTAGGTGTCGTTTGAGGTTGCTTATGTGAACTTTTTCTTGTTTAGTAAGGTGAGCCTGTATTGCGATGAATTTCCCTCTTAGGACTGCTTTTGCTGCATCCCAAATGATTTGGTATGTCGTGTTCTCATTTTCATTTGTCTCCAGATAATATTTGATTTCTTCTTTAATTTCTTCAATGATCCATTGTTTGTTCAGAAGCGTGTTGTTTAGTCTCCACATTTTTGCACCCTTCTCTGCTTTTTTCTTGTAGTTGATTTCTAGTTTCATAGCATTATGATCAGAAAAGATGCTTGATATTATTTCAACTCTCTTGTATTTATTGATGTTTGCCCTGTTTCCCAAAATATGGTCAATCCTTGAGAATGTTCCATGTGCACTTGAGAAAAATGTGTAACCTGCTGTTTTTGGATGAAGTGTTCTATATATATTTATTAAGTCCATCTGGTCTAATTTTTCATTTAATTCTATTATTTCCTTGTTGATTTTCTGTCTGGATGTTCTGTCCATTGGTGTTAATGGTGTGTTGAGGTCCCCTACTATTATTGTATTGTTGTTGATGTCTTCTTTTAGTTCTATTAAGAGTTGCTTTACAAATTTTGGTGCTCCTGTGTTGGGTGCGTATATATTTATAAGTGTTATGTCTTCTTGGTGGAGAGTCCCTTTTATCATTATATACTGTCCCTCTTTGTCTTTCTTTATCTGTTTTGCTTTGAAGTCTACCTTGTCTGATATTAGTATAGCGACACCTGCTTTCTTTTGTTCATTATTAGCTTGGAGTATTGTTCTCCATCCCTTCACTCTGAGTCTGTGTTTGTCTTTGGGGCTGAGGTGTGTTTCCTGGAGGCAGCATATTGTTGGGTCTTGTTCTTTGATCCATCCTGCCACTCTGTGTCTTTTGATTGGGGAGTTCAATCCATTTACATTTAGAGTGATTATTGAGATGTGGGGGCCTACCACTACCATTTTATGTCTTGTTTTCCGGTTTTCTTCAATTTCCTTTGTTTCTCATCCCATGGTTTAATCTGTTCTGATGAAGAGCTGCTACTCTTTGTTGTTGTCCTTCTACTTATCTCCTCTGCTCTTGGTTTTGTAGCCCCTTTCCTTTTTTTGATTTTTCAGGAATGAGGGTTTTCCTGAGGATTTCCTGAAGAGGAGGTTTTGTGGCAATGAACTCCCTTAACTTTTGTTTATCTGGGAAAGTTTTTATTTCTCCATTGTATTTGAAGGATATTTTCGCTGGGTAGAGAATCCTCGGCTGTAGGTTTTGGTCCTTCAGATTTTTGAATATATCATTCCACTCTCTTCTAGCCTGTAAAGTTTCTGCTGAGAAATCTGCTGATAGCCTGATGGGGGTTCCTTTGTAGGTTAGTTTCTTTTGCCTGGCTGTCCTTAGTATTTTCTCCTTGTCGTTGACTTTTGCTAGCTTCACTACTATATGCCGTGGGGTTGGTCTTCTTGCATTGATAAAGTTTGGAGATCTATTGGCTTCTGTCACCTGAAGATCCATCTCTCTCACCAGATTTGGGAAGTTCTCAGCCACTATTTCTTTGAATAGGCTTTCTGCCCCTTTCTCCTTCTCTTCTCCCTCTGGTATACCTATAATCCTTACGTTGCATCTCCTAATTGTGTCTGATAATTCTCGGAGAGTTTCTTCATTTCTTTTTAGTCTTACTTCTCTCTCCTCCTCTGCCTGCAGCATTTCTATATTGCCATCTTCCAAATTGCTAATTCTTTCCTCCATATTATCGGCCCTACTGTTCAGTGCATCTAGATTTTTCTTAATCTCCTCTATTGTGTTCTTCATTTCCAGTATTTCTGTTTGGTTCTTCTTTATTGTATCAAACTCTTTTGTGACATAGCTCCTGAACTCGTTGAGTTGTCTATCTGAATTCTCTCTTAATTCATTGAGTATTTTAATGATGGCTGTTTTGAAGTCATCATACTTTAGGTTATATATCTCATTTTCTTTGGGACTGTTTTCTGTGTATTTGTTATTTTCCTTCTGTTCTGGAGATTTAATGTATTTTTTCACATTGCTTGATGTTGTTGATTTGTGCCTCCGCATAGAGAGAGAGTTTCATTGCTCCTTTCACTTGTTTCTGCTGCTGTGGTGGGGGAGCAGCTGTTTATACTGCACCAACCAGGAACTCTATCCGCAGTTGCTAACCAGGCCTGGGCCCCTCCTTGTAGTCACAGTGGTCCTTTGGATTCCCTCTTCTGTCGTGGGGGCCGTCACGGGGGGGCTTCAGGCTGCTGGTGCCTACGGTTGCAGCCCACCTAGACGTGCTCCCTCCTTGGGGTCTGCAACGGTGTTATGGGCTTTTCCAGTGGCCAGGGGTAGGATCACTTATATTTGCCGCTCCGTCACTGTCGGCACCCACAAAATCTCACTTGTCCACTATGGGGCACAGCAGAGCTATTGGCATCTTCTACAGTCTGTGGTTAGCTCACCTAGCTATGCTACTTTTGTCCCAGGGTCTTCCAGCCTTGTGGCTGCCGGTTGGGTGCTCTCTACTAGTGCTGTGCAGAGGCTTTCGCTGAGGCTGCTGTGAGCCTGTAGGATTTCCCCCTAGGCTACGGAGCTGGGTCGCTGGAACTCCACCCAGCCCCAGTCCTGTTCCCCAGGAACTCGGGGAGCCCTTTGCCCTGTCTGGAGGATAGCCAGAGATCCCGATTTCAGTGGTAGCTGGTCGGTCAGCTGCTGCCCTGCCTGATATTCTCCTCTCCGGGACCCTCCCGGTATTGTGGATGCTGGGCGTAGCCCCTCTGCTAATAGCAGACAGAGAGTTTTGTCTGCTGCCCGGGCAGAACTCTGGAGCTTCCCCTCCGGGCTGCAGGGCTGGCCTCTGGAGCTCCACCCAGCCCCAGTCCTTGGAGAAATCACATTTTAAAAGCCCAATATACTACTTTTTTTTACCAGTTCATTTTCATGTTACCCAGGAAGTAATTTTCTTAACCACAAAATCTAAGAGTCAAACAAATAAAAAAAGATTGCCTACAAGCTCACAATTGACAAAATTTCAACTGCTGTTGCAGGTGAATTTAAGCATGCTTAAAAGAAATCCACCAACTTGCTTTTAGAGATGTGTAATTTTAAGTATTGTAAGTCTTAATTTTGTCTAGTTAAAAAAAAAAAGCTCTTTTAAAAACTTACATAAGCATGACGAATAGGAAAAATGTATACATCCTTCTTCTAAACTGACCACTAATGAAAATCAAAGTTTTTAATATTTATTCTAATATTTTCTCAAGGGAACAAGAAGAGTATATAGATTATCTTCTTTCAATACAGGGACACTAAAACCAGTGATTCCACTGTTTATTGCCCTGGGCAAGTCACCCAATCTCTTGTGCTTCTGTTTCCTCATCTATATAATAAGGATAATAACAGTACCTATACCTCATAAGGTTGTTATGAGGATTCAATGAATATAGGTGTAAATCACTTATAATCCCATCTTAAGTCTTCCAAAGGAAGAGAACTACTTGAGTGACATCAGCATCATAGTGGAGTGAGTTTTCCTGTAATCTTTCCCCTCCAATATACAACGAAAAGAACGTTTATACTCCAACAGAGGACATCAAAATACAACACAAAAATGCTGGAGAGACCCATGCAGCCAGATAATGGAGGGCGGAGAGGCTGGAGCCCCCCCTTGAAGGAGGTAGAACAGGGTAAGAGAGAACTTCACTCCTTCCTCTAAAGACTGCAATCAGGGACTGCGGGCAGCCTCCAAGAGGAAAGGAACGGGGGAGAGGACATTCATTCGTGGGAACATCAAGGACTCCCAAGGGCCCTTGCAGCCTAGAGGGAAGCCCTCTACTGGGGCAAAAGCTTTCACAGAGGGTGACTTTATCAAGCCAACACCTCAGGACAGCAGACAGAGAGAGCAGAGGGAGAAAACCCTGAGAGGACGCAGGAGAAAGCGCCCCTCCTCCCACCTGTTCAGCCCAGCTCCAGCCCCTGGGATTTCGGCTGAAGACAGCTCAGAATACACGGCTCTTGACCCCCACCCAGTGGCGATAGATGGTAACTGCAACCAAATAACAACAGGATGTGAGAAAGCAGAGACACTCCCTCTAGCAATATCAAACATTATATTAGATCTCCAGACCAGAGGGAAAATGCCATGTACCCAGAAATCAGTCCTGAAGATGCAGAAATATGTAATCTAAGTGACAAAGAATTCAAAACAGCTATCATCAAAAAACGAGGTAAAAGAGAATGTAGAGAAATAATTCAATGAGTTCAGGAGCTACTTCACAAAAGAGACTGAAAGTATAAAGAAGAATCAATCAGAAATATTAGAGATCAGGGGGCCAGCCCCATGGCCAAGTGGTTAAGTTCGTGCACTCTGCTTCGGCGGCCCGGGCTTTCACTAGTTCGAATCTTGGGCACAGATGTGGCACCACTCATCAGGCCATGCTGAGGCGGCATCCCACATGCCACAACTAGAAGGACCCACAACTAAAAATGCACAACTATGTACCAGGGGGCTTTGGGGAGAAAAAGGAAAAATAAAATCTTAAAAAAAAAAAAAAAAGAAATATTAGAGATGAAAGACACAATGGAAGAAATAAAACAAAAGATGGATTCCCTGAACACTCAAGTGGACACCACAGAGGAATGTAACAGCATCATCGAAGACAGACATGTTGAAATGCTCCAGACAGAGGAGGAGAGAGAACTAAGATGAAAAAGAACTGAAGAAGGTCTCCAAGAAATAGCCTACTTAATTAGAAAATGCAACATAAGAATTATAGGTATTCAAGAAGGAGAATGGAGTAGAAAGCTTGTTCAAAGAAATAATAGCAGAGTACTTCCCAAACCTAGGAAAGGAAATCCACGTGGAAGAGACTGCCAGATCTCCTAAATATGTCACTGTAAAAAGACCTACTGCAAGGCATATAGTAGTGAAACTGGCAAAACTGAATGACAAAAAAAGAATATTAAGGGCAGCAAGGCAGAATAAATAACCCACAAAGGAGTCCCATCAGGCTTTCAGCAGATTTCTCTGCAGAAACCTTACAGGCTAGGAGAGCCTGGAATGACATATTCAAATCTTTGAGGCACAAAAACTTTCAGCCAAGAATACTCTATCCAGCAAAAATATCCTTCAGATGTGATGGAGAAATAAAACTTTTCCTAAACAAACATAAGCTAAGGGAGTTTGTACCCACAAGGCCCCTCCTACAGAAATCCTCAAGAAGGCCCTCATACCTGAAAAAAAAAAGGGGGGGGATAAAGGGGTTACAAAGCACAGAGTAAGGTGGTAAATAGGCAGACAGAATCAGAACAGGTTAGCAAATACTCAAGCATAGTATTAAAGACAAAAGGAAGGAAAATACCAAAAACAAAGATAATCTTGTCATTTTAACCAGAAACTCATAACAGAAGATGCAATAAGATGTGAGAAAAACAACTTAGGAGGGGAGGAAGAAAGGGACTGAATCGGTTTAGTCTAAGGAAAGTAGAGGCCATCAGAAAAGGGACTATATCATCCATGAGATTTTGAATACAAACCTCAGGATAAGAACTAAACAAAAAAGCAGAACAGACACACAAATAATAAATAAGGAGAAAACAAAGAAACACAACATAAAACTACATAACTCGATTGGCAGACCAAAATACACAGGACAAGAGACTTGGGAAGTGCAGGAGAACTGGAAAATGAGTGATAAAATGGCAGCATTAAGCTCTCATATATTGATAATCACCCTAAACGTAAATGTATTGAATTCTCCAATAAAAAGATACAGAGTGGAGAGGTGAATTAAAGAACAAGACCCAACAATATGCTGCCTCCAGGAAACACATCTCAGCTCCAATGACAAACACAGGCTCAGAGTGAAGGGATGGAAGATGATACTCCAAGCTAATGGCAAACAAAAGAAAGCAGATGTCACAATACTTATGTCAGACAAAGTAGACTTCAAGATAAGACAGGTAAAGGGAGACAAAGGGGGCAGTATATAACGATCAAAGGGACACTCCACCAAGAAGACATAACACTTATAAATATCTATGCACCCAACACAGGAGCACCAAAGTACATAAAGCAACTATTGACAAACCTAAAAGAAGACATGAATAATAACACAATAATAGTACGGGACCTCAACACTCCATTCACATCAATGGATAGATCATCCAGACAGAAAATCAACAAGGAAACAGTGGAATTAAATGAAAAGCTAAACCAGTTGGACTCAATAGATACATATAGAACACTCCATCCAAAAACAGCAGAATACACATTCTTCTCAAGAGCGCATGAAATATTCTCAAGAATAGACCATATGTTGGGAAACAGGGCAAGCCTCAATAAATTTAAGAAGATTGAAATAATAACAAGCATCTTTTCTGATCACAACGCTAAGAAGCTAGAAATTAATTACAAGAAAAAAGCTGAAAAAAGGACAAAGATGTGGAGACTAAACAACATGCTATTGAACCACCAATGGACCATTGAAGAAATTAAAGGAAAAATCAAAAAATATCTGAAGACAAATGAAAATGAAAACATACCACACCAACTCATATAGGATGAAGCAAAAGCCATATTAAGAGGGAAATTCATCACAATACAGGCTCATCCTAACAAACAAGAAAAAGCCCAAATAAGCAATCTCAAACTACACCTAATTGAAGGAGAAAATGAAGAACAAACAAAGCCCAAAGTCAGCAGAAGGAGAGAAATAATAAAAATCAGAGCAGAAATAAATGCTATTGAAACAAAAAAGGCAATAGAAAGCATCAATGAAACAAAGAGCTGGTTCTTTGAGAAGATAAACAAAATTGACAAACCTCTAGCCAGACTTACAAAGAAAAAAGAGAGAAAGCTCAGATAAGTAAAATTAGAAATGAAAGGAGAAATAACAATGGGATACCAGAGAAATACAATGGATTATAAGAGAATACTATGAAAAGCTATATGCCAACAAAATGGACAATCTAGAGGAAATGGATAAATTCTTAGACTCTTACAACCTCCCAAAGCTGAACCAAGAAGAAATAGAGAATCTGAATAGACCAATCACAAGGAAAGAGATTGAAACAGTAATCAAAAGCATCCCAAAGAATAAAAGCCCAGAACCAGACAGCTTCCATGGGGAATTGTACCAAACTTTCAGAGATTTAGTACCTATCCTTCTCAAGCTATTCCAAAATATTATGGAAGATGGAACACTTCCTAACACATTCTACAAGGCCAACATCACTCTGATATCAAAGCCTGACAAGGACAACACAAAAAAGGAAAACTACAGGCCAATATTGCTGATGAAGATAGATGCAAAAATCCTCAACAAAATGTTGGCAACCCGAATACAGCAATACATCAAAAAGATCATACATCATGATTAAGTGGGATTTCTATCAGGGACAGAGGGATGGTTCAACATCCACAAATCAAAGCCATAGGGATCAAAACAGCATGGTACTGATACAAAAACAGACACACAGATCAACGGAACAGAACTGAAAGCCCAGAAATAAAACCGCACATCTATGGACAGAGGAACTAGATGATATAACTAATAAAAACTAACATTTTAGTTTTAGAAGATGTAACTAATAAAAACTAGTATTTATTGACTGCTTAAGTAGGATACATTTTATACTCACAAAAATTCTATGAAGGGGGTACTGTTACTGCCATTTATAGGTAAGGAATTTGAGATTCGGTGAGGTTAACATACACTACGCGACAGAATCAGGATTTAAACATGGTTTGTCTGACCCCAAACTCTTGTTCTTTCTACTCTACCATCCTGGCTTCCAAGGTAATAATAGTTAAATATTTGTTGTATTTGTTGTATTAAGTGATTCTTTTTTCCCATAAAATTGCTCAAATATAGAATAAGAAAGAAAATGTAGTCTCTTCTTTCCATCCTCATTCATTCCCTTGTTCTGAATACCATCTCTATGCTGATGACTCAAAAATTATCTCCCCAGTCTGTCCCTCTCTAATTCCAGACCTGTCTGTCCAACTGCTCATCTGACATTCACAGTGTTTATGGAGTAGGTATCTTTAAAATTACTGTCCAACATTGAGCTTCTGATACCCTTCCCTTCCACACCTCCCTCCTGTAAACACCAGCTTCTTTCTTCTAGTTGCTGAGGCCTAAAACCTTGAAGATTCCTTCTCACACTCTATCTAATCTATCAGCAGATCCTGTTGGGTTCGCCTTTAAATTATATCTAGAATCAGACCATTGCTATTACCTGATCCAAACCGCCATCGTCTCTTGCCAAGATTATTGCTGCAGTCTCCTAACTGGTCTTCCTACTCTCATGCCCTCTTCAGTCTGTTCTCAACTCTGCTCAAAGGCAAATCAAATCACAACACTCCTCTCCTCAGAATCCTCTAATCACCTTCCCATCTCACTCAGAGTAGACTCCAAGACCTTATGAAGACCTGTAAGTGCATTATCTGACCCTAAAGAATGCGTCAGAAAACTATCAGAAATAATTAACAACTACAGTAACGTTGCAGGGTACAGAATCAACTTACAAAAATCAGCTGCATTTCTGTACTCTAATAAACTTACAGAAAGAGAACTCAAGAATACAATTCCATTTACAATCGCAACTACAAGAATAAAGTACCTAAGAATAAACTCAACCAAGGAGGTGAAGTATTTATACAATGAAAACTATAAGACATTATGGAAAGAAACAGATAATGACATAAGGAGATGGAGAGAGATTCCACGCACATGGACTGGAAGAATAAACATAGTTAAAATGTCCATACTACCCAAAGCAATCTACAGATTCAGTGCAATCCCAATCAGAATCCCAATGACATTCTTCACAGAAATAGAGCAAAGAATCCTAAAATTCATATGGGGCAACCAAAAACCCTGAACTACTAAAGCAATACTGAGAAAAAAGAACAAAGCTGGAGGCATCACAATCCCTGACTTCAAAATGTACTACAAATCAATCAATGAGATACACCACATTAACAAAATGAGGAATAAAAACCACATGATCATCTCAATAGATGCACAGAGAGCATTTGACAAGATCCAACAGCCATTTATGATAAAAACTCTTAAAACGAGGATAGAAGGAAATTATCTCAACATAATAAAGGCCATATATGTCAATCCCATAGCCAACATCATATTCAATGGGGAAAAACTGAATGCCACCCCTCTGAGAACAGGAACAAGACAAGGATGCCCACTATCATCACTCTTATTCAACACAGACGTCCAAAGACTGAACACTGGGTACTCCAGTGTTCAGAGGTTGAGGAAATAAGGAGGAAGCATCAAAGACTGAGAAAAACGAAAAACAGACAAGTGGAAGCTAAGTAAAAGAAGTGTTTCAAGGAAGAGAGACTAATCAACTATGCCAAATGCTACTGATAGGTCAAATAAGATGAGAACTAAGAATTTACCACTGAATTTAGCAACATATAAATCACTGGTGAACGTCATAAAGACATTGATTCCTAACTCTGCATTTGAGAAATCACAAAACATATGGTTATTTAAAGGAGTGCTACACATAGCCTCAAAACAAAATTAACTGAAATCCATTTCAATTTTAGAAGACTGCCAATCTTTTTTTTTAATAGACTATTGTTTTTGAGAAGTTTTAGGTTCACAACAAAACTGAGCAGAAGGTACAGAGTTTTCCTATATACCTCCTTGCCCCCAAATATGTAGGGCCTCCTCCAGACTGCCAACTTTTAGTAGGTAAAATTTATTAAGGAAATGGATGGCAACGGTGGTTTTTCACCTTTGTAGGGCTGTGACCCACTAAAGTAAAAGTTTTCATTCTGGGTTCCCTAGGGCCCCGGAAGTTCTACGTACCTCTCTTGTCTACCCCAGTGGGGAGGGAGGAAGGTATCTGTAGTGGATTGGGCTCAGGGTCCTTCTAACCTGCTTAACCAGAGCAGCTCAATCAGTTTTAAGTTACTGCGTTTCAGAAGTTTCACAGGTGTAAAAAAAAAAAAAATCATTGAAAAAAGCACTGCCCTGAAGCAGTGGTTCCCAAAGTGCAGCACCCAGACCACGAGCATCAGCAGCACCTGGCACCTTGTTAAGAATGCCAATTCTCAGGCCCCAACCCAGGCTTACTGAATCAGAGTCGGGGAGCAAGCACTCTGCTTTAATAAGCAAGCCCTCCGGCTGATTCTCATGCATGCCGAAATCTGAGAACCACTGGCTCAAAGAGTTCAGATATTTTGCTTAAGTACTTGTTTGTTTTCCTTTATGCCCTACTATTCTCAGTGGAAATCAAAACAGAATTTAGATTATAAATGAAAATAGGCAAATATCAGTATTTTAGAATAACATTATAATAATATTTTCTATACAATTATATTTGGAATAAGGTTGCCATTAGACCCTATCCAAGGATTATTTTTAAGAACCCTAAAGTCTTCAACATAAAATAATTTCAGCTACTCTAGGTGACCACCTAGACAGCTCTACAGAGAGGCCTGAGTATACCGAAGAGTCGTATACTAACATTACAAATGAAGAATTCTTAACATGAATTCACCAGCTTCAACCAAACCTTAAAATTTATCTGACATGCAACATACCTCCTTCATATACTGCTTATATAGTGCTTCTGATGATTCTAGGTAAGCTTGTGCAGTTTCAATTTCTTCTCTTTCAGACCACAAGATACCCAGGTTATTCTGGAAAACAAAGCAAAGAGAAATAAATAACGACAACATAAATCTCCCAATTAAAGTAACTTGCATATTTCAGTCAATATTTATCTATCTAATGGTACTGGAGTCTGATTAACAATGAATTACTCATAGCAATATTGTCCTCATGTAGCGGTAGGCAGCCGCTAAGATGGATCCGCAATGACCCTTGCCCCCTGGTTTTCGTGCCCTTGTACACCCTCTGCCCCTTAAGTATGGGCTGGATTTAGTGACTTGCTTCTAACAAACAGAATATGGCAAATGGGACAGAAAGTTTCTTCCAAGGTTAGGTTACAGAACACTGGGGTTCCATTTTGGATGCTCCCTCTTGCTTATTTGCTCTGAGGGAAGCCAATTGCCATGTTGTGAGACACCCTACAGACAGACTCACGTGGCAAGGAACTGAGGCTCTCAGAACAGCCTGTAAGGAACTGAATCCTGCCAACAACCATGTGAGTGAGCTTGGAATCAGATCCTCCCCGAGTGAAGCCTTCAAGTGTAGCCCCAGCAGGCCAACAATCTAATGAGAGTCAGATGCAACCAGCTAAGCCATGCCTTGATTCCTGATATAATAAAAGTCTGTTGTTTCAAGCCACTGAATTTGCGGGTAAAATGTTACATAGCAATAGATAACTAATATACATAGAGACAAAGATGAGTCAGAAAATACAATGCTTTCAAAATGTCTACAATCTCCCCCAGAGACCTCTTAAAAAATGAAGCATTCTCAACAGTTACTGTTTGGTTCAAGCCTGAAGAAAGGGAGATGAGCTCACAAATTCCGATAATTCAAATTATGTGGTACGATAAATCTGAAGATGCTATATGCTCTTCCTTATCAGTTAAGTCAGATTCTTGTTTACTATTTTGAACAATAAAACATTTGTTTATATTTTCCAGAGTTCTTAAAATTATATAGCTTTATAATGATATCTAGTCAATCAAAAATCCTTCATTTGTAGTATCTTTTCTTGAATTGATCACTTCCTTTAGATTTCCACAGCACCAACTTCTTTCTACTGCCATGAAGGTGCTAAGGAGAAGTTGATTAGATTTGAGGTTATATCCTAAATAACATTTTTAAAACTAAGCCACTTTGTGTCCTTCCACATGACTCTTGTCAGCTCTGTACAGGGCAAGGAGGCCCATTTAGGTGGTCAGAACTCAAGAATGGACGCCTAGCTGCCCTTTAGACAATGGGGTTAGACTGCCTCCCATCCCTTGGGATAGTCCTTCAGGCACAAGAGTACTTCTAAGGCTGGGTTTCTACCATCTTTTGCTTACTTCCCTAGGAAAGGGAACAGAATAAGGAAACAGTTTTCAATGCACGTTCTTAAATTGGGGCTCATGAACCCACAAGATATCCACGAAGAGAATTCAGAGTCTTTGAATGTGGATGGGGAAAATATCACAAACTTATTTTTACTATGTCCTACTAAAATTTAGCACTTCTTCCAATTAGGAATTCAGGAAACAAAATGCAACAGTATTACAGTACCTGGGATTTTGTGACCCATAGAAGTGAAAAAATCTTCATATTACAATTTTCAGATCTCTCAAAATATCATTTATATTCACTTGCTACTTTAAAATTACGGAAGTTATTAGATACATCATTAGGTATTATTATTTAATATGTTAATAAAGAAGCACATATATTACTATATCACACATTTGTTTTAAAAAATATTTCAATAACTTCTATATAAGGATGGCCAACAGACACATGAAAAGATGCTCATCATCACTGATCATCAGGGAAATGCAAATCAAAACTACACTAAGATATCACCTTACACCTGTTAGAATGACAAAAATATCCAAAACCAAGAGTGACAAATGTTGGAGACGTTGTGGAGAAAAAGGAACCCTCATACTGTTGGTGGGAATGCAAACTGGTGCAGCCACTATGGAAAACAGTATGAAGATTTCTCAAAAAGTTAAAAATAGAAATACCTTATGACCCAGCCATCCCACTACTGGGTATCTACCCTAAGAACCTGAAATCAGCAATTCCAAAAGTCCCATGCACCCCTATGTTCATCGAAGCATTATTTACAATAGCCAAGATGTGGAACCAACCTAAGTGCCCAGCAACTGATGACTGGATAAAGAAGATATGGTATATATATACAATGGAATACTACTCAGCCATAAAAAAGGACAAAATCGTCCCATTCACAACAACATGGATGGACCTTGAGGGTATTATGTTAAGTGAAATAAGTCAGACAGAGAAAGATGAACTCTGTATGACTCCACTCACAGGTGGAAGTTAACATATAGACAAAGAGAACTGATCGGTGGTCACCAGGGGAAAGGGGGAGTGGGGGCAGGGCACAAAGGGTGAAGTGGTGCACCTACAACATGACTAACAATAATGTACAACTGAAGTTTCACAAGGTTGTAAACTATCATAATCTTAATTAAAACAAACACACATGAAAAAATATTTCAATAACTTCTATATTGTTGGTTTCTTTTGTAATTCTTTACATTCTATTTTATACATTTAAAATCATTATTGTTTTATGAAACACAGGCTTCACTAGACTGCAAAAGGGGCACATGACAAAAAATGTTTAGAAACCCTCAGTTCCAAGGTAACTTGATCATTCTCCTGGAACAGAGACTGCTGGTCTCCTGGCTTCACATAATATACCTATTCTATATGCATATGTTTAAGCGACTTGCTCAGTCCTCAGTGTCTAGGACCGCAGGTCATAGTGACAATGTACTGAGATTGGTTAGTTCTCTCCTCTATACTACTTATGAGGTCCTTTGCAGGACCCTGGGGAAGTCAAATATAAAATAAAAACAGCTAAAAAAGTACTACTGGTGAATTCCACAAACATGTAAGGAAGAAACAATACCAAATCTACACAAATTCTTCCAGAAAAGTGAAGAGGAAAGGTCACTTCCCATCTCATACTAAACCAAAGGCCTAACAAGAAAACTACAGATTGATACCCTTCATGTGCACACAAAAAATGTTAACAAAATTTTAGCAAATTGACTCCAACAATATATAGAAAGTGTAATACTTTACCCAAGTTTTACTTAGGAAAAACTCTAAGTGGAGTTTATCACACGAAGGAAACTTTGGTTTAACATTGAAAAATCAATCAATGTAATTCACCATATTAACAGACTAAAAAAGAAACAAACATGATCATCTCAGACACAGCGATGAAACAACGATGCTGAGTGAAAGAAGTCAGAACAAAAGAAGAGTATGTACACTGTATGATTCCATAATGAAAATTTAGAAAACATAGAGGAGGAGGACAAGGAGAAGGGAGAGAGAATAAAGGAGGGAGGGAAGGATCACAAAGGAGCACAATGAAACTTTCAGTGGTGATGGTTATGTTCATTACTTTGACTGCAGCGATTGTTTCATGGGTATATACCTATGTCAAAATTCATCAAATTGTATACTTAAGATATGTGGGTTTATTGTATGTCAATGGTACCTCAATAAAGCTATCAACACACACAAAAGGTACTCCTTATACATATATATCCTGGCAGTGGGGAGAATAATCTAATTTTTCAGGGAATTTTACTACAGTGAATTAGTTAAATATCACTCAAAATGATAATGCAAGTGTATACTGCCGATAGCAAAAATTAGAAGAAAACCAGAGGAAAATCTCCCTATGGCCCCCAGAACCTGGTGAAGACAGAAGCGGACAGTCTCTTTTGATAATCTAACGTGGGTCCACATCCTGTATATCTATAGTGTCCCAGGAAGGAGACACCAGATTGAGTCAAAGCAGTCGGAACACTATAATCCCCCATGAACTGACACTTTCAAACTTTTTCCTACACATAGACACACACACACATGTATAGGTAGTCTTTCACGCAAATGAAATCATTCTACATAATTCCAAACATGCCATATGGTCTTCCCTCTCCCTCTTAATATTGATAATTTTGGTTAACAAATATAAATGATTATTTTTAATAGCTGCATACTGTTCTTCTCTATGGATGTACCAGAACATATTTAACCATCGATCTACTGACTGATACTTATTCTTTTTTTTAAATTAACAATGCTGTGATGAACATCCATGTTAACATACCTTTGCATACCTGTCCCAATATTGTTTTAGAATATTGATGTGGAACTTATAAGTCAAAGTCTTGACTCAAGAGTTTTTTTGTTTTTCCGTTCTTTTTTTGCTAAGATTCACCCTGAGCTAACATCTGTTGCCAATCTTTTTTTTCGCTTGAGGAAGATTAGCCCTAAGCTAACATCTGTACCAGTCTTCCTCTATTTTGTACGTGGATCGCTGCCAGTGAGCAGCAAGGCTGACAAGAGGTGTAGGTCCACGCCCAGGTTTTGAACCGAGAATCTGGGCTGCCAAAGCAGAGTGTACCAAACTTAACCATTATGCCACTGGGCCAGCTCATTGACTCGAGAGTTTTGACAACTACTCATCTCCAGAAAAGTTCTATGAATTTCTATTTCCACTAGCAATAATGCTAATGGATAGTATCCATTTCCTCAATCTCTTCAACAACGAGTATAATAAATATCTTTAATAATTTCTGCCAATGTTACAATTTTTCTATTTCATTCTTTTAGTTTGCTTATCATTAGTGAGGTCAAATCTCTCATCATGTATAGCAAATATTAAATGTAATAAAATGCTCTAGTGTGGTAATGGAATAAACAGATCAACTGAATAGAATTTGGAAACAGTCTAGCACAAACCGAATCTAATTAAATTACTATTGCTTAACTGTTTTAGTACCTGGCAGGCTAGTTTTAGTGCATTACTTTTCTTTTTTTTTCATAGCTAATGCTTATTATTGCTTATTATTAGTAGTAGTACTGTTTTTAAAGACAGATCTGTGTTCATTGGCTTTATGACGCTGTGACTTTTGTCTAAACACACAGACTAATTAAACAAGGTTCAGAGGTGAGGTGAACACATAGTCTTGTTCCACAAAACATCCATGCACTTTCAGTGTCTTTCTGCACAGATGAGGTAAGGCTGCGGTTGGCATGTCATGCCTAACCTGGGCTTCAGATTTGGAACCAGTTCATTTGGAGAATGCAAGTGAAACAGCTGAAGCAATGCTGTAAAAACAGGAACATTTCCACTGAGCCAGCTGTTCTCCAGGACCATCTCTTCTTCCTAAGCAAAAAGGAAGCAAAGCTTCCTTCTCGGCAAAAAGTCCACTGCTGTCCAGAAATTGCTCAGGATAGAATACTTCTGGGTCTCTCCAGTACTCTTCATTGAAGTGTACAGAATAAAGATTTGTAATAACTGCTTTGCCTTTAGGAATGGAATAACCACATACAACTACATCTACAGAGGCTCCATGGAAAATCCCTAATGGCGCTATATTACAGAATCTTAAAACTTCACACAAAACTGCCTCAATATAAGGCATTTTGCATGTGTCATCCCAAGATGGCTTCCCACTGGGTCCCATAATTAAATCAACCTCCTTCTGAACCCGTCCTTGAATGTTAGGATAAAGGGCCATGAAAAGAACTGCCCACCATAGCACATTGGTTATAGTTTTGGTTCCAGCAATGATGAGTTCATCCACAGAGAAAATTAGCTTTTCTTTGGAGAAAGCAGACGATGGGTCATTTTTACCTTGATCCATCTCATCTAAATAAGCACCAACAAAATGCTGAGGCAACTGAGGCTTTTTGTCACCAGGAACTTTTTCAATAAGCCTGGGGAGAAAAATCGTAGGCCACAGCTGCATTTCTAAGCAGCTGTTGATGTTTTCCAAGAGGTAAGATGCCAATCCATGGAAAGGCTGAGGCACTGGCAGCCAGCTCCACATTTTCACCAAATAACTCGATCGTGCTGAAAATCAGTGTCTTCATAAGCAAATTGTTTTCCAAAAATGATCAGATCAGTTATGTTTGAAACAGCATTTGTTATTAATTGTTTAAAGTCAAAAGGAAAGGTCTACCTTTGCATATTTCAATAGCATCAATGAAAACTTTGGTTTCTTCTAAGATTTTAGACTCAAAGATTTTGCCAGATCCAAAATAGCAAAAGCTGTTTACAGCTAATCTTCTGTGATCAATCCATCCTCAGCCATATCTGGAATCGAGTAAGCCTCCCATTTTTGTCATCATCATGAACAAAGGAAGACATGGTCTGTCCACAAAAATTTCACTTAGATGGACGGGCTACTCCTTTACTACCTCATAGCCATTTAGAACCACAGTCACTATACCTCCAAGACCTAAAGTGAAGATCACTTCCTTTACTGCCACTCCGATCCAAGCCACCTTCATGTCTCCCATATGTTATCACAACAGCCTCCTGTCTCTCTAAAGATGATTCTCCACACGGCACACTCCTGCTTCCCGGCCTTTGTACTTGTTCTCCTTCCCCTAGATAGCCCTACAGCTTGCTCCTTTATTTCCTTTAAGGCTTTGCTCAGATGCCTTCTTTGCAGTGAGGCCTGCTCTGATTAACCTATTTAAAATTTCACCCCCTAGCATTTTCCATCTCCCTGATTTAGTTTATGTCATCCTCTGTACTCTAACATATTATATAATTTAACATTATATAATTTACTTACTGTGTTTATGTTGTGTGTCTTGCCTGCCACTAGAATGTAAGCTACACGAGGGCAGAGATTTTTATCTCTGCTTTGTTTACTGCTATATCTTTGCACCCAGGACAGTACATAGTATATGAAGACAACCGACAAATATATGCTGAATTAATGAATAGTGGTGGAAGCACACATTTAACCATATTATTACAACACCATGGGCTAAGTGCTAATAACAGAGGAATGCGAAGAGTGCTGTTGATGAAAACTGGTAAATAACTGCCACACACTTTTCAACCTTTGCTTGGGCTGTTTTCTCTCTGGAATGCCTCCCTCGAGTGCCATGCTGTATAGCAAATCATACCAAGTCTTTAGGGACCAGCCTCCACAGAGCCTTTCTTGGTGCACTCTTTTTCTCTCTCTCCTTTGAACCACCAAAGCACATGCTTAGAAGCAACCATGACAGTTATTTAATACTACCTTCAACAAGAAACATTCATGTTCTCGTCTTCTGCTTGCCTGCTAAATTAGACACTCCTTAGAATCAGTGATTTCACCTCTTTGGTCTTTGAATCCTCCATAGACTCTCAGTGCTGTGCTTAAAGGTCTCAATAAATGCTTATTATACAAATAAATTAATATGTTGTCAACTCTACTTGCTTAAAGGAATTATCTTATTGTCTTTACATTTACCTGAAAATAATCTGTAAAAACCACTTGCATTAGTTTTGCTAGCTAGAGAATGCTTCTCAAAATTTGGACTAAGATTAAAGTCACTGCAGAAGCTTACACATTCAGAGTGAATCTCCAAGGAAAGGGTAATTCTCAATGTGGTACATTTCTATTTAAGATTGCCTCTAAAATGAACGTGTAAGACCTGAGGACTGGTTGTCTTCCTTTCAGGAATTATAAAGAAGGCCAGCCCAGAGGTGTGGTGGTTAAGTTCGTGTGTTCCACTTCAGCAGCCTAGGGTTCTTGGGTTAGGATCCCAGGCGTGGACCTACACACTGCTCAACAGGCCATGCTCTGCCAGCATCCCATATACAAAATAGAGGAAGACTGCCACAGACGTTAGCTCAGGACAATTTTCCTCAAGCAAAAAGAGGAAGACTGGCAACAGATGTTACCTCAGGGCCAATCTTCCTCACCAAAAAGAAAAAGAAATAAGTTGAAGCTAATGTTTAAAACAAAAAAGAATCATAAAGAATTGAATTCACAGACTTCATAAAAGTAGGTGTCACTTGAAGTGACTGTCATTTCTCATAAGCAATTTTCAAGTCTAAATTATTTTCTGTGAGCACACACCTCCGAATCCTTCCAGAAGTACAGGAAATAACCATCTCCTCCCACTTCCAAAAAAGGTATAGTATTTTAACAACTTACACTAACTTTGAGATTGTCAGAATTGGGAAATAATTCTAAGACAATGGGAGACCTTTAGCAGTGTTTCACAACTAAGATCAAATCCTGCCATAGCTAATAGTTAATATCTTAGGTGGTTTTCAACTTAAGCCTAAGGCAGAGACAGGCAAACAATGTCTACTCTTCAACGCACACATCCTTTTCACTTTCGCTCCTCTCTCTTTTTCCTCTGTCCCTTATGCACCTAACAGCACAGATTAGCCCTCTTCGATTTTACCACCTCCAGTAAGGGGCCTCTTTGTAAAGGACCATGGTCACCTCAAATAGTTGTACCAGCAATAAGACTGGTTAATCGAGCCAAATTCTCAAATACATTGAACCAGATCTGTGTATCCCAAGATGAGTCTTCCAGCACATTTATGATTTAATTTGTAATCTGTTATGATAGGAGACTCAGACCACCCGCTTTCCGAAAAGAATGTTCATTGCAAATATAGCCTTCCTTTCGGTTCAAATATTTACATATGAAAAACAATTTCCTATTCTGCAAGACACCATTTCACATAATTGGTTTAAAAATACTTCTAAATGTGCAGGCCTAATAAATTGTTCTGTAATTAATAACCAAGAACATTAGAGTAGCACCTAACTGCCTTCAGTTATTTTTGTCCTCACACGAGAAAAAATTAAAATTCAGAGAAGTGAAGGTCAAGTTTTATCTGAAGCAAGAGGACTTAACCTCTAGTCTCATGCTTTCACATCTCATGATTTCTCTAGACTATTATGATGCTTTGTACCAACATACCAAAGATCAAATATATTCAATGGAAATCATGGAAATACAGTCCATTCCTAGAGAACTGGAGGGTGGAAAGTAAAATCTAAGAACTATATATATTTGCTTTACCTAAATCCAGTTTCCCTTTAACGATGTAACGCACTAGAGAGCTGCAAAAGCCTAGAATAATTCTTGTAAAAACTGGTTTAAATAGGATTTAAGCCCCTACCTGAAATAACACAACTGCCAAACAGCCCTGGGGCACTTTTCCTTCAAAGCACTCACCACAATGTGCAGTTGATAATTACATTAATTTTCTCTCTCACAAGAGTGACTCCCTAAAATCCTTCACGTCTTCATCCCCAGCACTCGGCAGAGCCCTTGCTGAGCACACATGGATCCAAAACGAAACAGGTGAGCTCAGGCAGTGTCAGAGCTCGGGAAACCTCTGCCTCCTTCTGAGGTCAGGACACCTTTCCAAACACAAGCTTGTGTTCTGGCCTTTTCCTCTGCCAGTCAGCAGCAATGTGACTGTCTGCAAATTAGTCAGCATTTCTGTGCCGCAGTTTCCTCCTCTGTAAAATGGGGAAGACCTCTTTTCATATTTTTATATTCACTTTTCTTTATTCTTTCAGATAAACATATTCATTTTGTCAAGTTCCAAGAAAAAAGCCTATTGTGATTTCAGCAGGAACTGCATCATACCTATAAATGAATATCGGAATAATACTATTATGCTTAATCTTGCCACCCAGGAACATGGTATATCGCCTTAGAAAATTACCAGTTCTATAACCCCTAATACTGCTTTTGTGAATGCACTTTCTAAAAACATTTTTAACAAGTTATTGCTTGTATACAAGAATACTACTGATACTATATATCTACCTTATATTCTCTGCTTTACTTAACTGATAATTCCAACAGTTTTTTAGTTGATGACTTTAGGTATTTTAGGTATACAAGGATCACATGTGCAAATGATATTTATTTTTATAAATTACTTTATTTTTCCAAAATTAGTAACTCTTATTTGCTTTCTATATTATTGCAATGGCCAGAACTTCTAATTGAGGTTTTGTTCCTGATTTTAGCAAAGATACTTCTAATACTTCACCCTTCAGAAAAGGCTGTTTGAAATACTACATTTCACTGAATGTAAGATGTCACAATTTGTTAAGATACACAATTATTTTATGCATCAACAAAACACTGCCAAGTAAATTATGACACAAAATCTATTAGCTTGAAGATGCATCCTGATTTGAGGTATTAAAATAGAATGGAGATTCTATATTACATTAAGGAAGGTTTCGAATTCTATTTGTGAAATATTGGAGTAATTGTTTAAATGTTTATTAAGATCTTAGGCAGCCATACGGTTAAAGAAAATTGAGGTTTTGTTTGAATTCAACATCTTATGAATTTCATTACATCATCCATCCACTCAACAAATATTAAGAATGGCCTACTATGTGCCAGGTACTAAGGTTATAAATAGCGAGCAAAAAGAGATAAAGTTCCTGTTATTATATAACTTTTATTTATTGGGTCATGACAATAGAATATGACCTATACAATTTCCTTCTTAATTTTGAGGTTTTCCTTTGAGCCCTACTTAGCATATGATCAATTTTGGTAAATGTTCCCTGGATCACATACATTAGGATCTGCAACTACTGTTTAAGGGTTTGTGGGCTTAAGCAAAGAAGCTGGCACATACAAGGAGTTCGTACATATTTGTATTTTGAAGTGTTATGTTCCCGACGAGAATGTTAGATTTATTAATGAACCAAGTACCATATAACTGGGAAACTAAGTATCATAAGAATTCAAAGGTAGGAGGGAGGAATAAGTTTGAAACAAAATGACCCAAGGAAAGTTACTAAAAATATGAGGTCACTCTTGAGATAGGTTTTGAGGGCTAGGCAGGAATTCCCTGGGGAGCAAACAAAGTGAATACGGCAAGAATAGAAACGGAAGATTTTAGATACCTTGCTTTAAACTAAGAATGTACTCCAGGCATTCTTTGTAATTTCCTTGGGACTTCAAGACTTAAATTACTTTGGATTTTTTCCTAATTGAATGAACAGGATCTGGGCTGGTGGAGAAGAGGCGGAAAGGGCATTTACGATATAGGTTATCTCGGGCAACCAACGCGATGACCACGACTAAGCGAAGCAGCAGGTGATGGGCTGGAGTGGGCAATGAGGGTGGAGAGGGAGTTTGGAGGCCGCTTATCCCAAAGCCTCAACAACGCGGGGACAAACTGTGCCTTACAACATGTGCCCCTGGCCTTGGCGAGAACTGGGGCCCCTCTCCATCCCCTCGGCTCTGGCCGACAGCAGCGGGGGCCCCACTCTCACCTGCGCCTGGATGTAGAGGGAGACGCAGTCGTGCGACAGGCGGTACTTGCGCAGCAGCCGTAGGCATTTCACCAGATGCTCCTCCCCCGCCGACAGCTCCTCGGTGTCGATGTGGTTCACTCCTAGATGGAACTCGATAACCGCCAGCCTCACTGCCCCCTGGGCGATGGG
Source organism: Equus quagga (assembly GCF_021613505.1). Classification (NCBI taxonomy): domain Eukaryota; kingdom Metazoa; phylum Chordata; class Mammalia; order Perissodactyla; family Equidae; genus Equus; species Equus quagga. The sequence goes on from NC_060268.1 coordinate 127,958,571, forward strand.
CCCCTCGGCCTCCACCACCTCAGCCGGCAGCCCGAGGGCGTGGTCCCCCGCGCCCAAGCCGTCTTCGGCCTGAGGCCGCTCATCCTCGTCCTCAGGCGCGGGCCCCAGCAGCGCCTTGACCTCTTCCAGCAGCGCTCGCGCGCCGTATTTGGACTTGTACGGTTCCTTCTCGGGGTTTTTATGCAATTCAACCCGCGACAAGGCCAGCGCGGCCTGGAATTTCTCACGAATCTCTGCCCAGGGAGCGTCCGCCATAGCGGCCTGTACAGCCTAGGGTTCCTCAATGTTTGCAATCGGGGCTCCCGCCTTCTTTCTGCTTTGCGACACTTCACTTACGGCCCCGACACGCCGCCGCAGAACGGTAACCAATGGAGTCCGCCAAGGGAACCGCAATATGCTCTGCGCTGACCAATGGGAAGGCGTAGTGGTCACCATAGCAACCGTTGTCATGGAAGCAAAGCTGTCAATGAGGGTGGGCACAGGGGCTGCCCCGCCCTCTGAAGTAGTCAGGTCCTCCCTCTCTTTCTTGACCCCGTGATGTTGTATCTATATAAAGATATCAGGTGACTTGAACAGAACACATGGAAGTATTGCTTACAAACATTGCTAGCTAACTACTCTCGTTAATTGATATATGCTCAGAAGAAGAAACCATTTGATATTAGCGTATAACCCAGCCCATCACTGGATAAAAATGTAACAAGGATTTACCAAGGATAAATAATTTATTAATTAATATATAGCCTCTTGAGTAAAAGCTATGAATGTAAAAAGCACTCAATGATCGATAAATATTTTCACTTCAACTCTGAAATACAGGTTGGAGAAATGTGTACACAACTTCCCAAAGTAACACGAGTTAAGTCCCAGAGCTGTGACAAGCCACCTCATGCAGGGCTTTTTCCATTACATGCCTTCGTAAATTATCAACTCAAATCTGGGAGGAGGGACAGAGAAGGTTTTAACTTTTTTTTTCCACATGGAAAAGGACATTTATTTTCATATATCATGTAAACAGAAAAGAGAGCATAGCCCAATAAGGACAAACCAACTGTAGGAGTGAAGTGGGGACAGCAGATGGCAGCAGCACCAGGCACCGCCCTTGGGCCCCCAAGTCTGATGGGGTTGGCGGGATGACTTTTAGGGTGGGAGCTGGGATGGTCAGGCCGCATGTTGTCATAGCTTGGATAAGTATGTGGGGTCAGGACGACTGGAAGAAGAAAAATAACCCAGGCTCAAAACACAGAGTGAGGACTCATGTCTAATACACAGTAGCACTGACCAAATCTTCCATCTTCAGTTTTTCTGATCACAAGCCCTCAACCCAAGGTCTTCCCTCTCAAATTGAGCTTATGGTCCAGGCAACTTGGACAGAGCGGGAGGGAGGCAGTGCTTGAATAAGCCCTGAATTGGCATAGCTGGAATGAATCGGTTTACTTATAAGCAAGTCACTGCTCTTAACACACTGATGAGACGAGGAGGGGTGGGGGCTGGAAGTTCCAGATGGTACATATGTACCCCGTCTGTGTAGGTTTGTTCAACTCAAACCCAGAAGCACCTGAGTGCCTCTCCCCATGCTGACTTTTAAGAACCTGGACCCAGCTCTGCTCACAAATCTATCCAGCTTCACAGAGAAATAACTGCTCTCTGAAGAGTGAAGATGGAGATGAGATTCTCCTAGTCATTCACCAGGGGCGCAGCTGCCACTGCAGTCCCCTCCCACTCTCAGGGATGCAGCTGTGATGGAGAGGTTGGGTATTTAAATTAAAAAGTAAAAAGACTGCAGGCCCTGAGAAGAGAAAGCCCTCACCCCAAGCAAGGGGGAAGGAATTGTTGTTCCTACCCCTAACTCCTCCCCATGGACTCAGCAACCTAGAATGTCCTGGTAGGCAATCTGTCCACCGTCCCTGAGCAGGGGGCTGAGATGAGGGTCAGCTTGCTGGCTCCATGCAGTGCCAAGCCAACTGCCACTGCCCACGGTGGCCCAAGGTAGAAGCCAAGAGTATGGCATTTTGGAGGCAGAAGGAGCAAAAAGTTCTGTTTTCAGAAACTTGTCTTCCCTCCACCTCTTCCATGTGGAGATGTCAGACACCCACAGCCTGGAAAGCCACCTGACCCAAGAGGGTTGGGTGTTTCCCATACAGATCAGCAGTCAGGTGGGGGAGCCCCGCCATTTCCTGGGAGAGGCACCATGGCAGCAGCAGGCCAGGTGGGACGGGTGTGGACCACTCCCCTGGGCTATGCATTGGTCTCCATTGGCTTGGTCTCTGTGTTGCTGTCACTGAGATAGTTGTGGGAGTATGAGGGCCTGGAGGTGCTGTCGAGAGGGTCGTGCATGATCATCTGACCGGTCAGGGGCAAGGAACTGCCAGTAGCTGATGGCACTGGAAATCTTCAAGCTGCCATCACTGGAAGCTTCCTTGGAAGGCACCTTGTTTTTCGACAACCACAACTTGACCCCGTTGACACGGTCCCCCCTCTCCGAGTCCACATCTGAGTCCCCCTCGCTGTTGATGAGGTCCTCATTCTCATTGCTCTCCATCTGGACCTCAACGGCAGCCTGCAGGTCCCCAGTGTGCTTGAATGCCAGTTATAGATCGGCCTGCAGGCTCTGGTGAGCAGCCTCCAGACTCTCCAGATCCATTTCCAGTTCATACTTCTTGCTGCTTGCCTCGGCCTCCTTCCTGGCAAGCTCGCCCATCTCCTCCTTGGTGTCCCAGAGCTGCCACTGAAACCTCTTGTTCTGCTGCTTCTCCCAGTTCTCAGCTGCTGTGCGCTGATCCCACTCCTCTGTCAGCTTCTCCACGTTCTCCTTAAGCCAGCTAGCCAGGGCCCTTTCGAACTCCAGGCACATCTCCAGCTCCTGGATCTTAGCTTCCTGCCTACTCACCGGAACTTGTTCACCATGGACTGCTCCAGGAACTCCACTTGGCTCTGGAGGGCTTGTAACTTCTCCTGCAGCTCTTGCTTCTCCTTATTGGCTTCTTCTCGCTGGGCTTGGGGATCATTCATCTGAGCCAGGTCCCAGGAGGCCTGAGCCACAGCCACCTTGTGCTTCTTCATCAGCTCATTCGTGTCCTCCTGTCCCTCCTCCAGCTACTTCTGGATCTCGTTCTTCTCCTGCTGAAGGTGGCTCAGCTGCTCCTCCAGTGCCATCTTGGCTCTGGTGATGTCATCGATCTGCAGGTGTAGGTCTTCGATCTCCCCCTCCATTGCTTTCTGTGCTTGGATGGCTGCTGCACAGGTGAGCTCTGACCGCTCCGGCTGGTTCTTCAGCTGGGCCGTCTCCCTCTTGCTGGGTGCATTGTTCTTCAGGTGGTCCAGCCCTAGCTCTGTAAAGCCCTTTGAGATACACAAAGGAGCACTGATTTTGGAAGCTCATAGACAGAAAGTTTGAATCTCAGCTTTGCTTCTAATTGACAAGTTAACTTTTCTAAGCTTCAGGTTTCTCATAATAAACACAAATGATGTTACTTCTATCTACAGAACTATTCTAAGGAGTATAAATGAAATTAAATATCCATCTTTAAAATGTTAGTGTTCCTCAGGATCCCTTCCTGAACTCCCAGGAGGACCTTATGGATTTCCAGGGCTTCCATGACATGTGCTGCTCAGTTCCAAAACTTGGTCTACCGGCCAGAGGGCTCTCCGGAGCTCCAGGCAGTATTATCCATCTCCCAACTGGAACAACCACACCTGAGTGTTCCACTCACTCCTGTATATCAGTATGTTCAAATCAGAACTCATTACCTTCCTTTTCACATGCCTCCCTCCCACACCACGTTTGCTCTTAAGTTCTGCATCTCAGTGAATGGCACCTCTATACACCGAGGTGATTTCCTGCACCCTCCTTTCTTCTCTCATCCTTAAATAGAAAACCAAGTACCGTTCCAGTCCACCTCCTAAATAGTTCTTACATCTGTCTACTTTTCATATCCAATAGTTTGGACCACCATTGTCTGAATTACTTTTAACAGGTATTCTTGCTGCCAGTCTGGCTTCCTACCAGTACATTTTCCACAACACTTTGGATGACTCATTCACTCATTCAATAAATATTTAAAGTGTTAATTTGCCAGACACTGTTGTAGGCTCATGAATTCAACAGTTAAAAATGGACAAAAATCTCTGCCCTAGTATAGGGAAAGACATTAAAGATATTAAAAAGTAAACTATAGAGTAACGTCAGATGATGAGTGTTATGGAAACAACAAAAAAGGAGGAGATAAGGAGTGTTAGCAGGTGAGGCAAGGGTGCAATTTTTAAACAGACTGGTCAGGAAAAGCCCTTCTGAGAAGACATCCTTTGAATAAAGATCTGAAGGTTAGGGACTGAGCCATGAAGACATTAGGCTCATATCCCAGACACAGGAACAGCAAATTCAAAGGCTTTGACACAGGAGTGTGCCTCATCTTCAAGGAACAAGGAGACCTCTTGGCTGGAGTAGAGATAATGGACAGAGAAGTAGGAGATGAAGTCAGAAAAGTAATGTGGGCCTGATTATGCAGGGTTTGTAAGGCCACTATAGGGACTTTGGATATTCTGAGTGAGATGGGAGCTGTTGGATGGTTTTGAAGAAAGGAGTGACAAGATCTGACTTACAGGATTATTCAGAAAACAGACTGAAGGGGGGCGAAGGGAAGAAGCAGGGAGACTGGTAAGAAAATTACCATAATAATCATACTTGGTGCTCAGTATATATCTGTTCATGAATAGCGAAGTGATTGGCACATGGTTAATAATGGGAGCTAATTACTTACTAGGAGCCAGATAACATTCTCTACACTAAAATCATCTGATCTACAGAACAATTCTGTGAGATAGAATTATTATGCCCATTCTACAGTTTAGGAATTGAGATCCAGAGATTAATAGTTTACCGAAGGTCACATAAAATAAGTGGGCAGTTTTGCTCCAGAGCCCACACATTTCTTTTATTGAGGTCATAATAATTGACAACATGGTGAAATTTCACTTGTACATTATTATTTGTCAGTCGCCATAGAAATGCACCCCTTCACTTCTTGTGCCCATCACCAACCTCCTTCCACTGGTAACCACTAAACTGTTCTCTTTGTCCGTGTATTTATCTTCCATGTATGAGTGAAATCATATGATGTTTATCTTTCTCTGTCTGGCTTATTTTGCTTAACATAATACCCTCGAGGTCTCTCCATGTTGTTGTGAATGGGACAATTTTGTCTTTTTTATGGTTGAGTAGTATTCCATTGTGTATATATATATGTATATATGCCACATCTTCTTTATCCAATCATCATTCGATGGGCACTTGGGTTGCTTCAACATCTTGGCTATTGTGAATAGTGCTGCAATGAACATAGGGGTGCATAATTCTCTTTGAATTGTTGATTTCAAGTTCTTTGGATAAATACCCAGCAGTGGGATAGCTGGGTCATATTGTATTTCTTTCTTTTTTTTTTTTTTTAAAGATTGGCACCTGAGCTAACATCTGTTGCCAATCTTCTTCTTTTTTTCTTCTTCTCGCCAAAGTCTCCCAGTACATAGTTGTATATTCTAGGTGTAGGTCCTCCTGGGTCTACTATGTGGGATGCTGCCTCAGCGAGGCTTGATGAGCAGTACTAAGTCCGTGCCCAGCATCTGAACCAGCGAAACCCTGGCTGCTGAAGCAGAGCACACGAACTCAACCATTTGGCCATGGGATTGGCCCCTTTTCTTATTTTTTGCTGAGGAAGATTCGCCCTGAGGTAACATCCATTGCCAATCTTCCTCTTTTTGCTTGAGGAAGATTGTTGCTGAGCTAACACCTGTGCCAATCTTCCTCTGCTTTGTATGTGGGTCACCACCATAGCATGGCTGCTGATGAGTGGTGTAGGTCAGCACCTGGGAATTGAACCTGGGCCCCCAAAGCAGAGTGCACTGAACTTAACCACTAGGCCACTGGGCTGGCCCCCGTATGGTATTTCTATTTTTAATTTTTTGAGAAATCTCCATATTGTTTTCTATAGTGACTGCAGCAGTTTGCATTCCCACCAGCAGTGCATCAGGCTTCCCTCTTCTCAACATCCTCTCCAACATTTGTTATTTTTTGTCGTGGTTATTATAGCCATTCTAACGGGTATAAGGCGATATCTTGGTGTAGCTTTGATTTTCATTTCCCTAATGATTAGTGATGTTGAACACTTTTTCATGTGCCTATGGGCATCTGTATATCTTCTTTGGAAAAATGTGTGTTCATATCCTCTGCCCGTTTTTTGATCGGGTTGTTTGTTTTTTTGTTGTTCAGTTGTGTGAGTTCTTTATATATTTTGGAGATTAACCTCTTGTCAGATATGATTTGCAAATACTTTCTCCCAGTTGATGGGTTGTCTTTTCATTTTGATCCTGGTTTCCTTTGCCTTACAGAAGCTCTTTAATCTGATGAAGTTCCACTTGTTTATTTTTTCTTTTGTTTCCCTTGCACAAGTAGACATGATATTGAAGAAGATCATTCTAAGACCGATGTCAAAGAGTGTACTGCCTATATTTTCTGCCAGGAATTTTATGGTTTCAGGTCTTACTTTCAAGTCTTTGATCCATTTTGAGTTAATTTTTGTGTATGGTGAAAGAATGTCTACTTTCATTCTTTTGCATGTGGCTTTCCAGTTTTCCCAACACCATTTATTGAAGACTCTCCTTTCTCCATTGTATGTTTTTAGCTCCTTTGTTGAAGATTAGCTGTCCATATATGTTTGGTTTTATTTCTGGGCTTTCAATTCTGTTCCATTGATTTGTGTGTCTATTTTAATACCAGTACCATGCTGTTTTGATCACTATGGCTTTGTAGTATATTTTGAAGTCAGGGATTGTGATGCCTCCAGCTTTATTCTTTTTTCTTAGGATTGCTTTAACTATTTGGGGTCTTTTGTTGCCTGATATGAATTTTAGGATTCTTTGTTCTACTTCCATGAAGAATGTCATTGGGATTCTGCCTGGGATTGCATTAAATCTGTAGATTGCTTTAGGTAGAATGGACATTTTAACTGTATTTATTCTTCCAATCCAGGTGTATGGAATATCTTTCCATTTCTTTATGTCATTGTTGATTTCTTTCAATAATGTCTTATAGTTTTCATTGTATAGGTCTTTCAGCTCCTTGGTTAAATTTATTCCTAGATATTTTCTTTTTGTTGCAATTGTAAATGGGATTGTATTCTTGAGTTCTCTTTCTGTAAGTTCATTATTAGAGTATAGAAATGCAACTAATTTTTGTAAGTTGATTTTGTACCCTGCAACTTTGCTGTAGTTGTTGATTATTTCTATAGTTTTCTCATGGATTCTTTAGGGTTTTCTATATGTAAAATCATGTCATCTGCAAACAGCGAGAGTTTCACTTCTTCATTGCCTATTTGGACTCCTTTTATTTCTTTTTCTTGCCTAATTGCTCTGGCCAAAACCTTGAGTACTATGTTGAGTAAGAGTGGTGATAGTGGGCACACTTGTCTTGTTCCTGTTGTCAGAGGGATGGCTATCAGTTTTTCCCCATTGAGTATGATGTTAGCTGTTGGTTTATCATGTATGGCCTTTGTTATGTTGAGGTACTTTCCTTCTATACCCATTTTATTGAGAGTTTTTATTGTAAATGGATGTTGGACCTTGTGAAATGCTCTCTGTGCATCTGTTGAGATGATTACGTGGTTTTTATTCCTCATTTTGTTAATGTGGTGTATCACGTTGACTGATTTGTGGATGTTGAATCATCCCTGTGTCCCTGGTATAAATCCCACTTGATCAAGATGTATCATCTTTTTAAAGTATTGCTGTATTCAGTTTGCCAATATTTTGTTGCGAATTTTTGCATCTATGTTCATCAGTGAAATTGGCCTATAATTTTCCTTCTTTGTGTTGTCCTTGTCTGGCTTTGGTATCAGGGTGATATTGGCCTCACAGAATGTGTTCAGAAGTGTTCTGTCCTCATCAACTTTTTAGAATAGTTTAAGAAGGATAAGTATTAAATCTTTGAGTGTTTGGTAGAATTCTCCAGAGAAGCCATCTGGTCCTGGAGTTTTATTTTTTTGGGAGGTTTTTGATTACTGTTTCAATCTCTTTACTTGTGATTGGTTTATTCACATTCTGTATTTCTTCTTGGTTCAGTTTTGGGAGGTTTTATGCATCTAAGAATTTATCCTTGTATTCTTGTAGATTGCCCAATTTGTTGGCATATAGTTTTTCATAGTATTCTCTAATAATTTTTTGTATTTCTGTGGTATCCATTGTAATTTCTCCTCTTTCATTTCTAATTTTATTTATTTGAGCCCTCTCTTTTTTTCTTAGTGAGTCTGACTAAGGGTTTGTCAGTTTTGTTTAACTTCCCAAAGAACCAGCTCTTTGTTTCATTGATCCTTTCTACTGTCTTTTTGGTTTCAATTTCATTTATTTCTGCTTTAATTTTTATTATTTCTCTCCTTCTGCTGAGCATTGGCTTTGTTTGTTCTTCTTTTTCTAATTCTGTTAGATGTAGTTTAAGATTGCTTATTTGAGATTTTCTTGTTTGTCAAGGTGTGCCTGTATGCTATGAATTTCCCTCTTATGACTGCTTTTGCTGCATTACATATGAATTGGTATGGTGTATTTCCATTTTCATTTGTCTCCAGATATTTTTTGACTTCTCCTTTAATTTCTTCAATGATCCATTAGTTGTTCAATAGCACGTTGTTTAGTCCTCACATCTTTGTCCCTTTCCCAGCTTTTTTCTTGTAGTTCATTTCTAGTTTCATAGCATTATCGTCAGAAAAGATGCTTGATATGATTTCAATCTTCTTAAATTTGTTGAGGCTTGCCTTCTTTCCCAACATATGGTCTATCCTTGAGAATGCTCTATGTGCACTTGAGAAGAATGTGTATTCTGCTATTTTTGCATGGAGTGTTCTATATGTATCCATAAAGGGAATCTGGTCTAGTTTTTATTTTAAATCCACTACTTCCTTGTGGACTGTCTGTCTGGATGCTCTATCCATTGATGTGAGTGGAGTGGTAAAGTCCCCTACTATTATTGTGTTGTTGTTAATATCTCCTTTTAGGTTTGTTAATAGATCCTTTATGTAATTTGTGCTCCTGTGTTGGGTGCATATATATTTATGTGTTATGTCTTCTTGGTGGAGTATCCCTTTTATCATTATATACTGCCCCTCTTTGTATTTCTTTACCTGTTTTGTCTTGAAGTCTACTTTGTCTGATATAAGTATGGCACCACCTGCTTTCTTTTGTTTGCCATTAGCTTGGAGTATTGTCTTCCATCCCTTCACTCTGAGCCTGTGTTTATCTTTAGAGCTGAGTTGTGTTTCCTGTAGGCAGCATATTGTTGGGTCTTGTTTTTTAATCCATTCTGCCACTCTGTGCCTTTTGATGGGAGAATTCAATCCATTTACATTTAGAGTGATTATTGATATATGAGGGCTTAATGCTGCCATTTTATTGCTTGTTTTCCAGTTCTTCTGCATTTCCTTTGTTTCTCATCCCATGTATTTTGGACTACCAATTCAGTTAGGTAGTTTTCTATGATGGTATTCTTAGTTTTCTCTTTATTTATCATTTGTGTCTCTGTTCTGATTATTTGTTTAGTGGTTGCCCTGCAGTTTGTATTAAAAAAATCTCCTAGATAAGATAGTCCATTTTCTGATGGCCTCTAATTTCCTTAGACTAAACCAGTTCAGTCCCTTTCCTCTTCCCCTTCTAAATTATTGTTGTCACAGTTTATTCCACCTTGTTTTGCGAGTTTGTGGCTAAAATGATGAGACCATATTTATTTTTGGTGTTTTCCTTCTCTTTATCCTTATTGTTATAATTAAGTGTTTGCTAACCTGTTCTGATGGAGAGCTATAATTTTCTGACTTTGCCTATTTATCTCCTTGCTCAAGGCTTTGTAACCCCTTTCATTTTTGTTAGGTATGAGGGCCTTTTTGAGCATTTCTTGTAGGAGGGGTCTTGTGGCAATAAACTCCTAAGGGAACCAAACAAAAAGTTTTTGTTTACCTGGGAAAGTTTTTATTTCTCCATCATATCTGAAGGATATCTTCGCTGGACAGAGTATTCTTGGCTTAATGTTCTTGTCTTTCAGAATTTTGAATATATCATTCCACTCTCTCCTAGCCTGTAAGGTTTCTGCTGAGAAATCCACTGAAAGCCTGATAGGGGTTTCTCGGTAAGTTATTTTCTTCTGCCTTGCTGCCTTTAATATTTTTTCTTTGTCATTGACTTTTGCCAGCTTTACTACTATATGCCTTGGAGAAGGTCTTTTTACATTGACATCGTTAGGAGATCTATTGGCTTCTTTCACTTGTATTTCCGGCTCTTTCTCCAGGTTTGTGAAGTTCTCAGCTATCATTTCTTTCAACAAGCTTTCTGCTCACTTCTCCTTCTCTTCTCTGGAATACCAATAATCTTTATGTTGCATTTCCTAATCGAGTCAGGTATTTCTTGGAGAATTTCTTCATTTCTTATTAGTATTAGTTCTCTCTCCTCCATCTGAAGCATTTCTATATTTGTGTGCTCTAGGCTGCTGATTCTCTTCTCCATGTCAGCTCTATTATTCAAGGAGTCTGGATTTTTCTCTAGCTCATCTGAAGTGTTTTTCATCTCCAAAATTTCTGATAGGTTCTTCTTTATAGTTTCAAGCTCTTTTGTGAAGTTCCTGATTTCATTGAACTGTCTGTGTTTTCTTGCACATGGTTGAGTTTTTAAAATTACAGCTATTTTGAATTCTTTGTCATTTAGATTATACATTTCTGTGCCTTCAGGATTGATTTCTGGGTGCTTGTCATTTTCCTTCTGGTCTGGAGATTTAATATATTTTTTCATGCTGTTTGAGTCCATGGATTTGTGCCTTTGCATAGTGATAGTATTTGGTCACAGCTTCCACTTGCTGCCACTGAGTGGGAGTCAAGAGCTGTATATTCTGAGCCCACCACGATCCATGGCTCACTTACTCACAGTCACTGCCTTTCTCTCTGTGCAGTTGCTCTGACCAACCAGCTGACCTGACACCAGGTTGGGGAGGGGGATTTCTTTCACCTGTGCAATCCCCAGGGTGTTCTCACTCTGCCCTCGATATCTGCTCTCCTGGGGTGCTAGCTTGATGAAGCTGCACCCTGCAATAACTTAGTCACCTCTGTATGGGGCTTTCCCGTGGGCTGTGAGGGAACTTGGAGAGCAAAGATGTTCCCACGGAGGGCCACCCCCTCCTCCCTTTCCTCTCAGAGCTGCGTACAGTCCCAGGGTGACTGCCACTCAGGAAGGAGAGGAGACCTCTTTACCTCTTTCTACTTCCTCTGGGGGTTCAGCACCTCCTCCTTCAGACATATGGCTGCGTGGGTCTCTCAGATGTCTTTTGTGATCATGTCAATGTCCTCTGTTGGTATATGAATGTCCTTTCCATTGTATCTTAGGGGAGAGAGCTCACTCTGCCATCATGCTGACATCACTCCTCCAAAGCCCACAATTTTGAGCATTATGCTAGACTGTCTTGTAGTAGGAGCTAAATTAATAAACCATGACACATGGTGCTGACCTCTAAAGATCTCACTGGCAGAATACCCAGATGAAAACTCAAATAGGGATTTTGAAAAATCCTTGGACACACCTAAGAAATACAAAGGCATGGGACTAGGAAACTTGAGATGGAAGAGTTCTAGCTGCCATTTGGGGAGCATATCTCCTCTCTTGGCCTTCTTTTTATATCAGTATTTTGAGGGTTGTGCATTCTTATATCCCTGTGAGATGTTATAAAGCAGTCCCTGTGGAGGCTGTCCAATGAACAGAATAGAGTACAGATGACCAGATGCAGTGACCTGAGATCTACCTCATGGAAGATAACAATTAGAGGACACAGAAAAGCATAAGGCGTGTTGTGGGGAAAGGGAATTAACCTGTTTGGTCAGAGCACAGTTAATGTCTATCAGTTCTGTTCATTCCAGTAAAAAAAGCTCACTAATAAGAGCACTAATTTTTTGTCTTTTATGTCAGGAAGCCAACTTAATGGAAAATTCATTAATAAGACTAGGGTGACTATGTCATCTTTAGTATATAATATTGATCTGAAAGTGCCAGAAAAAGCAATTGGACAAAAAAACAAACAAACAAATTAAGAGGTATAATGATTGGGAAGGAGATGGGAAAATTATCATTATTTACAGATGGTGTGACTGTTTTCCTGAAAAAGCAAGGTAAAACAGCTGAACACAGGAAAAAGTTAAAAAGTTCAGTAAGTAGGTCAGTCACAAATATGCAAAATCAACAACTTTTTATTAAAGGAATGATGCAATAGAGTAAACGATCACTTTCATAGTAGCAACAACAATGAAAATCTAGCACAAATTTAAACTATTTAATGAGCCAGACAAAAATAATACTAACAATGTAGGACATAAAATAAGCCTTGGGGGCTGGCCCCGTGGCCGAGTGGTTAAGTTCGCGCGCTCCGCTGCAGGCGGCCCAGTGTTTCGTCGGTTCGAATCCTGGGCGCAGACATGGCACTGCTCATCAGACCACGCTGAGGCAGCGTCCCACATGCCACAACTAGAGGAACCCACAACGAAGAATGCACAACTATGTACCGGGGGGCTTTGGGGAGAAAAAGGAAAAAATAAAATCTTAAAAAAAAAAAATAAAAAAAAATAAAAAATAAGCCTTGGTTCCCAGATTGTAGGCTCTAAATAGCATTACCTATTATAAGGAAACAGAGTTCCTTGGAGAAAATGATTCTGGTTCTGGGGCAGGATGAGTCCGGATATCTTGTCACACCAGAAATCAACGAAACTATCAAAGATGAGGGTCAGGTCAGAAGGACTGAGAAGGTGTCAACTTAAAAACAGGCTTTTGCTGGCCGAAGATGGGAAAATTTGAGCATCAATAAAATAAATGCAATAGATTAAAGTATATCAAACGTTAAAATCCACAAATTTATAATGAATCAGTGGTAACAATGAAAAACTCACTGGCCACCTTTGAAGGAAGCAAGGAACCAGTCATAATTCTGAAATCTGGTACACAAATAAAGGGGAAGAATCAAGCACTTATTCTGTCCTTTGTGTAGGAACAGCATTCAGGGTAACCCAAGTGTTGATTAGGGCAAGTTTCCTTCTTTAGAGGTATTCCAGCTCATGAATGAAAAAGAAATGATAGAATATCACCATTTTCCAAGAACCCTAATGAAATTATGGATTTAGAAAATGAAAATCTCTTGCTGCTATTAAGACAGAGGGACAACTGGACATTGTGTACCCTTCTAGATCTAATTACCAATTTACATTAAGTCTGGGGTGGGGGAAAGAGCTTGTTAAATGACAGATGAAGATGCAGCAGTAAAATTCAGAATGTGGCATAGTCTACAGAACAAATGGCCTGGATTCTTCAAAAAATAAATTGCAGGGAAAGATTCCCATTGCAGAGGGGTATTTGCCAATACATAACAAAAAACTACATATGCATTTATCTTTTGACCTAGCCATCCCACTTCCAGGAATCTACCCTGAAGATACACCTCCAACAGTATGAAAATACATACACACAAGGTTCCTCACTGCAGCAGCTTGTAGGTGCAAAATATTGGAAACAACCTATGTGCCCAGACATAGGAAATAAGAAAACAGTTGAATAAACTACCCACACAATGGAGTATGATGCAGTTGTAAAACAAACAAAAATGAGTTAAGATCTCTACAACTGATGTGGAGCGATCTCCAGGACATACTGCTACACTGGTGGAAACTGAGTGGAGAGTATGCAGGAACTCTCTACTATTTTTGCAACACTTTTCTAAGTCTACAATTATTTTAAAATAAAAATTTAAAAATTTGAGGAAAAGATGGATTATTCACTGAATGGTGTGGAATTAGTAGCAGTCACGTGGGAGGGAGGTGGGGAGCATAAAGGTAGATCACTTCTTGATCCTCACACTAAATCCCAGATGAACTGAAGATTGAAACATAATCAAGAGTTCTAGAAGAAAATATGGGTGAATATTTTTATAACCTTGGAGGTAGAGAATATTCTCCTAAACATAAGACAGCCAGAAATGATAAAAGACTGATACTTACCACCTCATAAAAAAATAAAACTTTCTTAAAACACCCCACACAGTTAAAAGACAAATGAAAATTTGGAAAAAGTATTTGCTACAGGATGTTTATTACTAATAAACTTAGAGCTCTCATCAACAAGAGTCAGACCCCAATAGAAAGACAAATGTTTAGTGTAACTTTTAAAAAATGCAAATGCCCAACACATTTGAGATGTTAATCCTCACTCAATTAAAAGATGCAAATAAAAATGATACAGTATTATTTTGTGCCTAACAAACTGAGAAAAGGAAGCCAAATCCAGTTTTATGGTGATGTGGGAAACAGGCTCGCCTGTGCCGTAGGGTGGGAATGTAAACCGGTCCTGTTTAGGAGAGCAACTTGCACCAAAATTTAACGTGTTTATGTGGACCCTGCAATTCTACCTTTAGAAAATTTATCCTAAAGTGACAATCAGACAAGCAAGCAAAAATTTATACAAGGACATTCATCTTAGGGTTGTTTATAATAGTGAAAAATCACAAATAACCAACACAGCCACGTGGAGTCCTGGTTAAATATATGGTGGCATATCCCTACTGAGATACCACAGTCATCAAAATGTTGTAGATTTGGGGCTGGCCCTGTGGCCGAGTGATTAAATTAGCACGCTCCACTTTGGCGGTCCAGGGTTTCGCTGGTTCGGATCCTGGGCGCGGACATGGCACTGCTCATCAGGCCACATTGACACAGCATCCCACATGCCACAACTAGAAGGACCCACAATTAAATAATATACAACTATGTAGTGGGAAGATTTGGGGAGAAAAAGCAGAAAAAAAAAAAAGATTGGCAATAGTTAGCTCAGGTGCTAATCTTTAAAAAAAAAGTTATAGATTTGTATTTACAGAAAAGCATGCACAACATGTTGAGGGGGAAAAAGCAATGCACAAAACTGAATCGGGGCTGGCCTGGTGGCACAGCGGTTAGGTTCCCATGTTCCGCTTCTCGGTGGCCTGGGGTTCGCTGGTTTGGATCCCGGGTGCAGACATGGCACCACTTGGCAAGCCATGCTGTGGTAGGCATCCCACATATAAAGTAGAGGAAGACAGGCATGGATGTTAGCTCAGGGCCGGGCTACCTCAGCAAAAAGAGGAGGATTGGCAGTGGATTGGCAGTAGTTAGCTCAGGGCTAATCTTCCTCAAACAAACAAACAAACAAAGAAAAAAACCTGAATGAATGATTCCAATTTTGTAAATGCATTCCTGGAAGAGATGCTCACAAAAATGATAGATATTGCGACATTATTACTTGCTTGTTTTTTCTCCTATGTTTGGATTTTTACAGCCATCATTTATTATTTTTTACAATAAAAATTTCAAGCTATTTTCAATATTAGGAAAAAAATAACAAAAATGTAAATAGGTAAGTACTAATATCTTTATTATGGTGCAAAGCAGTATTTTATACATGAACTCAATTTTACAGTAAAAACATTTTATGTACAACTGTAAAGAAACTGCTGTACAGATAGTTCCAACATAAAAATGGGTTCTATCTTAAAAGTTCATTGAGTTGTTTGACACAGAAAGTGGAAAATATTTTCTCCATAGAAAATAGTAAAAATGATAACATTTCCAAGGCTAGCCCAACGAGCCTATTTAAACCAAACAGTAGCTGCATTATACATTTATAAATACGGTTTGAATTCCGGGATTTAGGAGAAATTTTAGCTTCACTTATTGAAACAGCCATGTTTTCCTTAAAATTAAGTTACATAAAGTGAAATTCCCATTAGTTTTCCCTTTTACTCATGCCTGATTATTTTTCTTTATGCTAATCCACATCAAGGTTTTGGCTCTTTCTTCCTAAAGGACAGGTACCATGTCCTTTTCATCTGCTTGATAAGGTACCCATTCCTATCCAAACTGTGAAATGTTTTGGTTATTAATAAACTGCTGCTCAGTATTTGAAAAAAACCCAGAATCTAGTAAACTGTAATCCACAGGACACGTGAGTTGTCTGTCATCAAATGCCTTCCCCTCAGTCCCTGCGGCTTGACAGGAAACCATGAGGAGGAGGAAAAGCGAGAAAATCAACAAGTGGATCAAGGAATAAAAGCCAAGAGAACTGCTGAGAACAGAGAGACATCCAGTTAGGATTCAAGGACAGACTGAAGTCCACACAGAAAAAAGATGTCGCTCAAGAATCAGAGTTTAGTTGACTCTCTGAGCCCCTCATTGCAAGGCGGCCGAGTAAGAGACAGATAAAGAGCAGATTAAGTGAGAGAAACCAGGGCCTAGAAAGGTTGCAGTTGTTTAAAATAATGAAAACAAGACCGGCCATGTATTTTAACTTCTCCCATCACAGTTTATTCCCTGGGATTCTCCGTACAGAATTTCTAGGAATTAAGGTGAAAGGACAACGCCGCACTTAAGCTCCTGCACCATGCAGAAAGTTTCCCAGAAGTAATATTCAAGAACTGACAGTTATCTGGCCAGGGGCTATACTAAGTTCTTCAGTTCCCTCGGAGCAACAATTTAAAATAGCCATATAGAGTTTGTCTTAAAAGGAAGTCTCAAGAAAGAAAAATCCTTTCAATGGAGTAGTAATCTAATAGAAAGAAACAGATCCCATACTGTGGCTATAGGAACTAGGCCTTTGAAAAACTAAATTAGATCATTCTACCTAAAAATCCCAGTTTGCCCATTAGCTGTTAACCTCTAGAAACATTAATGACCCATTAAGTTTTCACAATTTAAAAAAATGCTTTATTGGGGCCAGCGTGGTGGTGTAGTGGTTAAGTTTGCACACTCCCCTTCAGTGGCCTGCAGTTCGTGGGTTCAGATCTTAGGCATGGACTAACACCTACACACCACTCATCAAGCCATGCTGTGGCAGCATCCCACATATGAAAAAATAGAGGAAGATTGAAAATAGAGGAAGATTGGCACAGAGGTTAGCTCAGGGCCAATCTTCCTCACCAAAAAAGAAAAAAAATAAAAGCACTTTATCATGTATCTTCACTTGTTCTTCTCTTTGCTCTCAACAGCTATGTTTCCTTCTTGCATGTGAAAAAAATTTTCAATGGTTTTTTGACTCTTCAGCAATGCAAATCTGCCCCTACTCGTTTAATTCCTTCTTGGTAAATAATGTTAATCTTCCAATAGTAAGTGGAGTACATTATCATCAAGCACCATTTATCAGCCTCCTTACTTAGGAAGAAAGTTATGGGGCCATCTTCTACATTTGGAATTCTTTGAAGACACTTGATTTCTATTAAAATACTTCTTTACATATATATTGATAGATATATAAAATCTGTAAAGAATTCACTGAAGGATGAATCATCTTAATATTGAGAAGCTAAAAATGTATCAAAATGCACATAATGATTGCTAACCATTACAATGTCTCCTATCAAATGTATCACTATCCTCCAAACCTGCAGCATATGCTGGTATAAACTGTGTTACATCCCAGCTAAATCTGAAATCTTGCTTCAAAACTTGGTTCAGTATTAATTCTCAGAAGACATGCTATAGGACCACACGGGTAACTGCTAGGCAGGTGGCTGAGGAATGCCAAACACAGAAGAAAGCCTTGAGTGCTCAAAGTGCTCTCCAGACACTATGGCACTCCCCACAGGCATTTAGGGAAAGACACTATTAACAGACATTTACGTACACAGTCAGGTCAACTTGAAAAGTCTAGACAAACACACGCTTGACTTTATCTCGTAATGTACAGACAACACATTAGAATAAAAATGTAATGAATCCATACACCTTTTCAAAAGGAAAACCTGATACAGAAGTAGCAATAAGGTAACAAATGGTAATAATCAGATGAAATAATTTAGATGAAACTTGTCTCTCTGGAAGACAAGGGGACTGGGCAAGTGGTCAGCAAGGAAACACAATGTGCTTTTCACTTTGTATGAAAAATAACGTTGCCAAACATAGTTCTGTTTTTGCCAGATAAGTTCTCTACTTCAAATTACTGACCAAATGCTTTACTGAAACTCCGCTTCTGGCCTTTGTTTTGGAATCTGTTACTTTTGTTGCCACCTCCTGATCGCTGTCCCCTGGAGCCTCTGTTGCCTTCCCGCTGTCCCCTGGAGCCTCTGTTGCCTTCCCGCCGTCCCCTGAAGCCTCGACTGCCGTCTCGCTGTCCCCTGAAGCCTCGACTGCCTTCCCGTGGTCCTTCCAGCTCTGGCTGCTCCGTGGCCACAGAGAGCTGCCAGCGCCGTGAATCATGCCATTTTTCCTGATGAGAGATGGTTTTGTTTTTATCTGCTTTGATTTCGACTGAATTTGGCTTAAAAAGGCATGAGACAAAAGCCAGATTGATAACCTAATCACCTAAAAGCTCACTTGTCAAAAATAATACTAACCTTCATGACCCAAAAGCCAGTCACTGAAGTGTGTGGAAATAAGTTTCGGTAGTACCCTCATCACTGCATCATTGATTCAATTCAATTACGGGGTATCCACAGCCGCCAGGTAGTAAACATAGAAATATAGCATGCCCAAACACACTTCTCACAGCAGTACTGAACAAAGATAGAGCAATGAAAAGTGTCTACGTAAACCCTGTGTAACATACTGGGGAAAAATGCTGGATATTGCTCACAACTGTAGAAAGGGAAAACAGGCAGGCTGAACAAGGAAAATATCAGAATAAAAAATACTAAAATTTAATTCTTGTCTTTTAGTAAAGGGACGGGAGCTGTTGTTTCCCTCTATATTCTGTATTTTCAATAATGAACATTTTACGATTTGGATATGTTAACTTCAAAACCCAAGAGAAAGAATACCTGCACGTCTGCTGCGGCCGCAGTAGGGACATCAAAGCAAACACCCTGGAAAGCAAAACAAACCCAAGTTAAACCCGCCTTGGACTAGAATTACAAAATGCACACTAAGAGATACTCCAAAAGACCAGGCACTATGAAAAAAAACCCCAGAGGTATCAATTTTAGATGAACTTTAGGCCGAGGCCAACACATTATACCTCCCAAAAGTACAATACCAAAAAGCCAAGGATATTTTACAAAAGGACTCAAAACGTCTTAGAACTGACTAGAGGTCATTCTCGGCCACCACTGTGCTAACCCTCAAGCAGGTATTAGCTGCATCTCACAGCCGAGGAAACAGGGCCTTGGAGAGGCTGACTGACTTGTCGAAGGCCCCACAGCTGGGAAGTAGGGCAGGATGTAAAACTATCTGGTCTGCATGGCCCCAAAACCTATGGTCTAAAACCAGTAAAATACACTGCCTTCCATCAAAGAGAATGTCAACTATTCAGGATGACCTAAGTAAAAGCAGAAAAATAAATGATTTTCCATTGTTAATTTTCCAGTTTTTCTTAATTCAGCCTCCTATGAAAAGTTTTTTAAAAAATTAAATACTTTACTGGACACTATCTTTGAGGATAAGCAGTGCACCATCTCCAATTAAGGAAGTCCTCCTGCTTCTTGGCCTCCACAAACAAAGTCTAACCACCCCTGCAAGTGACAGAGGCACGCCTCTCCCCGGGCTGTCTTTAACTGCAACATTTTATGAGGAACACCCTTTCCACCCAATAAGTTACCCAATTATAACCACAGGCAGCATCAGATACTGATGGATTCTGCCATTTGTGGGAATCTTCATTCACATGTTTACTAAGTACTCAAATCAGGCACTCATTGGGGTATAGAGATAACTAGAAAGCAGTTTTTGCCCTTGAGTAGGTTATAGTGTTCCTGAAGCTCTAAGCCATAAGCAAGCACAACAAGGTAAAATTTACCTGAATAAAGGTATGGCCTAAGAACTCTGATGTACAGATAAAGATGCCCCCAACTCTGCCATACGGCCAGGGAAAGCTCCACAGGGAGACTCAAGGCTAAGCCAAGTCATAACGGATACCGTAGAGGGAAGAAACACTATATAAACAGCGAGTTGAGTGTGCACTTGGGATAAGAAAGCAAGGGGTACTTGGCGTTGCTGGAGAGGAAGGTGTGGCAGTTAGGAGACAGAGATGAAGTTGGTAAGGGGGACAGGAGTCAGCTCATGAAGGATCTTATCCCCCATTGGAAAGACTTTATCCCATAGATTATGTGGAGTTGCTTAAGGAGGTAAACAACATGGTGGGCCACACAATGAGTTGAAGATAAACCTGATTTGGTCCTCTAGGCAGTGGTTCTCCAAGTATAGTCCATGCCTTTTAGGGGTTCCACAAAGTCAAAATGATTTTCATAATAATACTAAAATGTTATCTGTCCTTTCACTCTCATTCTCTCCTAAGGGTGCAGTGGAGTCTCACAGACACTGCATTACAGGGGATGATACCATTGCTCTGACAGCTAATGGAACATGACATTCTTATTTTCTGGCGCTCCTTTTAATTTCTAATACAGTAAACATTAATAGATATAAACCACATAAACAAAAGCTTTTTGCTGTCCTCAACATTTGCTACGAATGTAAAGGGGTCATGAGACCAAAAGGTTTGAGAACTGCTAGGCTAATCTATGCCATTAAATGAGAACAGAACTCAGAAGAAAGAACGCCAGGTTTGGAAGGCAAGACTTTAAATTTGAATTCAGTTTCGAGTAAGTTTGTTTTAAGTGGCTTAATAAACCCCATGTGAGTGGGGGTGTCAGCGAAGCAGCTGGGTGTTCCAGTCCAGTGCTGGGTGCAGATGCTTCAGGTTAGAGATTCAGGAGAGTGGTTGTCAGTGACTATGTGGCAACTGAGGGGCATGGATGACAATGTCCAGTGAAGACTATACAGTGCAAAGATGCAGCATCCCCACAGACCAGGGAGACGCCCCTGTGCAGTGTTTTGTTGCCCACATAAAGCTACTGAACCAATGCAAGCTCACAACAGAGGCCCCAGCCTTCCTTACCTGCTTCCCTTTGAGAAAGACCATTCCCTTCACTTTGGAATCAATATCCTCTCCCAGCTGCTCTTTAAGTTCCTTCCAAGCATAACTAATGTTATGCATTTCAATTGAGCACCGCAAGATCATGGTCACAAAGCCCTAGCGAAGAAAGGGGCACAAAATTAAAGTCTCAAAAACAAACCTAACTGATAAAAACCTGATGTCATGTTTCTAAAATATTTTGGGGAAAGCTCTTCCTAAAATCATACACCACTCCCAGCCCAACACACAAATTAGGACAAGTCAACTGGGGAACTCTGAGTAAGACTGGTGGATTGTACCAATGTCAATATCCTGGTTGTTGACAGTATAGTTTTGCAAAATGTTACCACTGGGGGAAACTGGTCAAAGTATATGAGGGATCTCTCTATAGTATCTCTTAGAACTACATGAGTACCTACAATTATATTAAATATTAAAAAAAAAAAAGAAAAGCATACACCTGCTCAAGTGTCTAGGTACGCTGGCTAAGTGTACTACACACATTTGTGTGTATATGCATATAAATAGTCATGCATCGCTTAACAACGGGGATATGTTTTAAGAAATGAATCATTAAGCAATTTCATCATTGTCTGAACATCATAGAGTATTATGTGGCACATGACTATATATATAGGACCCTAAAATATATATTTTAGGATTTTAAAATAATCAAGATATAATTCACATGCCACAAAATTCACCATTTTAAAGTGTACAATTCAGAGTTTTTAGTATATTCACAAAGTTCGCATCCATTACAACTATCTAAAATTCCAGAACATTTCATCACCCTAAAAAGAATCCCTGTGCCCATCAGCAGTCACTGCCATTCCCCGCCTCCACCAAGACAGTGGCAACCACTAATCTACTCTGTCTCTCTAGATTTGTTTATATATATCTACCTTCATGCAGTTAAAACAACTGGCAAGTTTAAACCGAACACTTTTGAATCCAGCTCAAACTGCAAATTAGTGTCCGAAATTCAACAGGGACCCTTACCGCATCCGAGTTGATCAAGGAGCGCTGGTCTACTGAGGTGGCACCAGAAATATGGGCCAGTGCTGCCGCCAGGGCTTCCACGGCTCCCTTCTCCTCTATCAGCTTCTCAGCCGACTGCTTGAAGTGACTAATAGCAGTGGGAGGCACAGAATCCAAAAGCCTACAGTTTGAGAGTATATTCGTTAGGAGAAAGGATAGTAGAAGTGGACAGATTTCATTTTCAAGACAACAGCTTCTCAAGATAAATAAATCACTTCCAAACCAAGTCTTCCATGTGTAAAAGATCATTTAGATGCAATGGACACAATCACATTTCTATAGTAATAAATCCATTCCTCTGAGTGTATCTAATCCTAACTTACCATCAAACCAAAAAAAATGTTTTATCCTAAGGAGATAATAAGACAAATATTAAGATGTTCACCACAGTGTTATAGAAAAAGTATAAACAATTTTTAAACGTGCCATCAATATGGACTGATTAAATAAACCACGAAACAGATAGAATGACACACCATACTGGCATTAAAAGTGATGTTAGGGGCCGGCCCCATGGCCGAGTGGTTAAGTTCACGCACTCTGCTTAGGCGGCCCAGGGTTTTGCCGGTTTGGATCCTGGGCGCAGACATGGCACTGCTTGTCAGGCCATGCTGAGGCGGCGTCCCACATGCCACAACTAGAAGGACCCATAACTAAAAATACACAATTATGTAGCGGGGGACTTTGGGAGAAAAAGGAAAAATAAAAAAAACTCTTAAAAAAAAAAAAGTGACGTTAATAAATGTTGAATATTTTTAATAATAAGTATGGGTATCAAATACTACTGCTATTTCCATTCTGAAATAAAAGAAAAACACCCCCAAATCAGGTTGAAAATGATAAAGACCTTTATGAGACTACACATTTGTTAGGGAGTCACTATTATCCTGGTGATAATAAATGTCACATCCCAAAGCTGAAAAGATCACCCAGGACAAAGATGAACAAGGCTATGTGAGGCAGCTTCTTTGGGCAAGGCTGCCCCCTCTAGAGGCCGTCTCTCATACACCACCAGCATCTGTCTTTTCTCCTTCCTGGCCACCTAACACCAAATTTCCTTAACTAGTGTCACAGGAAACCCTGCCTGCAGGACACTTAGATTATTTTCATTTGCAGAACTTTCCCAAGCTAATATTCAGCATCTTTTGATCATGAACCCCCACCCCCACCTGTTTTTTAAATAAGCACTTCACGTATTTACAATAGTCATTGTGGAAAGCACTTTAAAGATGATGGTCAGACTCAGGTTCTTAAGCAGGGGATGTAGCTCACCACTAGGAGACATGTGGAAAACAGCCAGGACCTTTCTGATTCTCATAATGCCAACCCCACACACCCCCAGGAATATACTGCACAGTCAGGGATGCTAAACGGCTAAATATCATTCAATTTGTAGGACAATCCCACACAATAAATAATTTTCTTGCCCCCAACACCAGTATGATCCTCACCATCTAGATATTTACTATAACTTCAAGAAATAATCAACTCTCATTCCTACCGGGTGGCAGACTGGATTAATGAAGATTTGGGATATCATCTGTGATCCCATCTACTCAATCTCCAGATGGGAAGCACCTACACCCTATCTAAGATACAGTTCCTTAAAATGCCCAAGACAAACCAACTAGTCACAGTGGTTTCCTCTGGTGAACAGGATTGACTGGGCAGGGATAAGTAAAA
Source organism: Equus quagga (assembly GCF_021613505.1). Classification (NCBI taxonomy): domain Eukaryota; kingdom Metazoa; phylum Chordata; class Mammalia; order Perissodactyla; family Equidae; genus Equus; species Equus quagga. The sequence goes on from NC_060268.1 coordinate 127,982,220, forward strand.
ATGAGGCTTTGTTCTTGGTAAAATTTCACTTCAGTACAGTCTGAATGTTTTTATAACAAGCAGGTTATAAACTGTTAAAAATAATGAATAAAACAATTTTTTTTAAAGATTGGCACCTGAGCTAACAACTGTTGCCAATCTTTTTTTTCCCCTGCTTTTTTTTTCCTCCCCAAATCACCCTAGTACACAGTTGTATATTTTAGTTGTGGGTCCTTCTAGTTGTGGCATGTGGGATGCCACCTCAGTGTGGCCTGACGAGTGGTGCAATGTCCGCACCCAGGATCCGAACTGGTGAAACCCTGGGCCGCCGCAGCGAAGCGTGCGAACTGAACCACTCACTCGGCCACGGGGCTGGCCCCACAAAATAAATTTTAAAAGGCCGAATCTCATTCCTGCACAAAGGCATGCAGGAAACAGGACAAGCACTGAAGCAGCCCACAGCGAGGGTGGAGAGCATACCTGATGGCGTCTTTGCTGGAAGCTTTTATTATCTCGGTTGCAGAAGGAACACCTATTCGTTTAAATTTAATTCCCTACAAGAAAATGAACCATACTTTAACGTGCAATGTAGCCATCAACTGTTTCCATCAAGATTAGTAGTCCTCTGATTTTTTCATATTTACCAAATGTATTTTTTACATATTTAAAAGATAAACCTTTTATTTTGGAATGGCTTTAGATTACAGAAAAGTTGCAAAGACAGCACAGGGAGTTCCTGTATACCGTGCACCGAATTCCCTATTGTTATTACTATAGTGCACTTGTCACAACTGAGAAACCAACATTGCTTTATTACTATTAACTCCAGAGTTCATTCGAATTTCACAAGTTTTTGTACTAACATCCTTTTTTTGTTCCAGTATCAATCCAGCACACCACATTGCATTTAGTTACCACATCTTCTTAGTCTCTTCTGATCTGTGGCAGTTTGTCTTTCCTTCTTTTTCATGACCATGACAGTTTAAGGAGTGCTGGTCAGGTATTTTGTAGAATGTCCCTCAATTTGAGGCTGTCTGATGTTTTTCACATGCTTAGACTGGGCTTATGGGTTTTGGGGAAGAAGACCAGAAGGGAATGCCTGTCTCGTCACATTGTATCAGGAGCCGGTGCTCATGGCTGATGTTAACCATGATCACCTGGCTAGGTGGTGGTTGCCTACTTTCCGCACTGTGAAGTCCTCACCGCCCCCTACCCCGACCCTACTCTATTCTTTGCAAGCAAGTGACTAAGTGCGGTCCACTAAAGGGGAAGGGGGGAGGTTAAGCTCCACCTCCTGGAGGAGGAGAAGCACCTACATAAGAATCTCCTTACAGAGTTTTTCTGTAAGGAAAACTAGTCCCTTCTCTCCCATTTTTAAATTCATCCTTTTGACATATGCATGTCCTTTCAGTTTTTAGGCAAGTCCTGTAACTCCCTAATCTATGCTTAAATGTTTCTGGTGTGGTCATGTCATCATTGTCTGAAAACTGCCTTTCAAACGTAAGAATGCCCCATGTAATTATAAATATAAAAAAACCACTGCTTTTAAATGCAAAGTTATTTCAAAATGGGCCTTCTATCACAGGACAACATCTAAAACACGTGTCTAACAACAAGCTTTCAGTTAGGGCCACACGCTAGAAATAAATAATTTGAAGTTAATAAAAATTGAATAAAGAAACCAACACTGGCTGCATAAAGACTCAGGAAATTGTCTCACCGCTTTTTGCTCCACTTGTGCTAAGTGATGCTCTTCTTTGTGCTGATAAAAGCAGATGCAAATTCCCGTCCTTCCGGCTCTACCTGTGCGCCCAGAACGATGAATGTAGGACTCCACATCCTATGGAAGTAAAACATGTGACACTTCACAGCAAAGGGAGAGAGAGACCTGGGCAGTCTACGCAGACGCAAGGGTGATGGTGATATACCCAGGGCGTATGAGGGAGGAGGTTCCCTAGCCGTTCAATTTAAAGAACTACTAAAATTAAAGAATTTAAAAACCTCTAGAACAGTGGTCCCTATTCTGCAGGCAAATCTCCAAAAAGCATCATCTAAATAGTGCTGTCAATAGATCCATATACGTAATTTCAATCTTCAATTTTCTAGTAACCACACAAGAAGGTTTAAAAAGAAAAAGTTACATTAGCTTTAATTAACTCAATATATCCAAAAATTTTACCATTTCAATATGCTATCCATATAAAACAAGTTATCAATGAGATATTTTACATTCTTTTATCATAAGTCTACAAAATCCAGTGTGCATAATAAAAAGTTCAAAACCAAAAAAAATTCCAATGTGTGTTTTATAGTTAGAGTACACAGGCCAACCCCGACTAGCTGCCTTTCAAGTGTTCTACAGCTCCACGGGGCTGTGGCTATCAGACTGGAGAGCACAGGCCTACCGGGTCATTTACACCGCATCTATGCCACACACTATGGGATTTCCTTTATAGGAATTGGTGGCTTCATACTAATTAGGTATTTTTCTCCATCATTGTAAACAACCTTTAATCCTGAGGGATTTGCCAGTTTGGGGGGAGGTTGTAGGATCTTCACCCTTGAAGTGATGGGAATAGGCTCCTTCAAACCAACTTTTGTTTACATGAAGCACTATCCACACCCCATAAACTGTGCTCCAGGACCCTCCCTGAGAGGTTCCCACCCCCCACAAACCCAAGGAGTTTTAACCACGGAGGCTGTTAACCTCAGGCCTTTTCTCCGTTCTCTGTCCTCGAGCTCATGAGTTTATCTATCCCATCTCACCCCATCTAAGTCCTACCCATCTTCAAAGTACAGTTCAAAATTGCACTTCCTCCAAGAAGGCTTCCAGGACTCCTCTCTCACCAGAAAATATCTTCCCAACCTCCGGCCACTGACTGCATTTCTACTCGACCGTCAGGTCTGAGGAGGGCCTCACGACAGGTTCATTTTAAAATCACCCTTAGCATCCTAGCACTCCAGACAGAGCTCTCACTCATCACATGAAGGTAAATGACACAACTTCCAATTTGTTTCAGTACCCAAAAGAAACAACAAAATAAAATTTAAGTAAAAAGACTTACCTTTGGTGGAGAACTTTGTACAACCAGATCAACCTCAGGGATGTCTAACCCACGTGCAGCAACATTGGTTGCAACCAAAACTCCAAAATCACCATTTCTAAAACCTTTCAAGGTGATTTCTCTTTGCTTCTGTGGAATGTCTCCGTGCAGTGACTGGGCATCCTGTCAAAGAAATAAACTGGCCTAAGAAAACCAGACCCAAGAAGACAGGTACTTTTGGGAGCACCAGTTAGGCCTGTCAAAGGCATTCATATTGTGGTGAGGCTTCTGCTGAAAATAACGCAAAGGGGAGAAAACACGTGCCTTACATGGACAAGCCTCCAAATTATTTCCAATCCTGGTCATGACATCAACTGCACCCACTATACTGAGAAGGTAAAGAACAGCGGATGAGACCAATCAAACCTACTTTGTTGGTGTAACCTTGGGTTTGAGCCACCCTTTGTTCATCTGTGAGACTGACAGATTAGGTGAGCCTAACACGTACACTCTGACTATTAACTGAAAGATGCTTTCTCCCTAAAAGAAAGGGAGGGGAAGGACCAACCAGCTTTGTGGACACACTCTGTGACAACTCCTGGGCTTCTTTCTTGGTTTCACAGAAGATGATAGTGCGTCTTTGATAACCACTGTACACTCGGATCACGTCCCCAATAACTGCTGCCCTTTGAGTCCAGTGGCACTTGATAGCCAGATGCTTGAAAGAGAGAGAGGAAAAAAAAGATCTATTTAGTGAAGCCCAGCTGGAAATCGAAATCCCCTGCTCAGCACTAAGGGTACCAGAAGCATTGTCTGAGCCCGACTGGAGCAGACTGTTGCCACCACCGCCAGAGGAAGAAGTAAACCATCAAAGCAGAGAGCCTTTCCCCTTCCTCCAGGGAGCATCTGCCTTCTTTAGTTTCTGATTTCACCAGGTAAATATAGAAAGAAATGCCATTCCTCAGATTCCTACAGGAAACCAAGTAACCTGACAAGAGGAGTCTCTGGATGTTTTGTCCTTTCCACTTAAAAATGCAATCAGCAGTCAGTTACTGTACAGACCTATTCCTTGGGTGAAATGAGTTCATCTAGGTAAACAACCTAAGATAAAAATGGCTTCAACACAAACACTAGATTTCTCTGCTGCCCTCTGATGTTTAAATTCTAGGTGTAATTTCTTTCAGTTTACATAATTCAGACAGTTAGTTAGGTTCCAAAAGATTCTGAAATCAGCCTACCAGATGATGAAATTTAGAAAACACAAATACCATATACAACTCAATAGAAATATATCTTTACTTAGCTTTACACATAAACTTAGTATTTATTTGGAAAAAGTTTGTATTTGCCAGCCTTAATACCATCAGACAGGAAAAAATGATACACAATTTATTACTAACTCCAGCAACCGAATGAATCATTTACCTCCACAGTCATTGCCGTTTTCTGAGTCTTTTTACCAATCAGGTCCACCTGTTCATATGTAGATTTCATGTATTTCTTAGCAACATTATATACCCAATGAGGGCAAGTTGCAGAAAAAAGCAATGTTTGGGGATTGTCTTCTGAATCTTTGGGGGAAAGAAAGTCAGTATGAATAACCCAAACAAGCCTACATAGTATCCACACCTCACCCATTTGTTCCAGGGTCCATAACATTCTACCGCAACCAATTGAGGCGAAGCCAAACATTGAGGACACAAAAACGAAAGACACAAAGGTTCCCAATGGACAAAGAAATATTGCCTAAATAATTTATGTAAAGGATCCTTGAAATGTCCAAAGTACTTTAAACTTATGTTGCTTTCTGCCCGGTGGCCTTTATGAAGGGCAATCTGTCCATTATAATGAGACCTATCAACTGGAAAACACCAATTCGTCAAGCCCAGTAACCAACCAGTTTATAGCACTTAAGCAAATAACCTATAATAAACACCAGAACAGATTCTGTACTCATCTATACTCCCTCTAGCATTTCTTCAATATTTTGAGTTGAGAAGTTCAGTCTACTCATTCTTGAAGTCAGGTATCAAAAAGCTCCTCAATCTCAATTTTTTTTTCAGTTGCTCTTAGAATACCATTTCATTTTCATATATTTCAAATGGCAGTGTTAACTGACAGAACCCTTTTGGAGAGCAATCTGACAAAGTATTTTGAGGAGTATAAACTATTTATACCTCTCATCTCAGGACAGGAGTTCCCCCTTTATCTGGGGGGTATGTTCTGGGAACCCCAGTGGGTGCCTGACACCACGGGCAGTACTGAACCCTCTATATACTATGTTTTCCCCTATGCATTCCTATGATAAAGTTGAACTTATAAATTAGGCACAGTAAGAGAATAACAATAATTAATAATAAAATAGAACAATTATAACAGTATACTGTAATAAACTGCCAGCATCACTACTCTGGCGCTTTAGGGCCATTATTAAGTAAAGTAAGGGTTACTTGAACACAAGCTCTGCGATACCATGACAGTCAATCTGATAACTGAGGCTGCCACTAAGTAACAGGAGGGTTGCATATACAGCATGAATACGCTGGACAAAGGGACGATTCACTTTCCAGGCGGGACGCAGTGGGACAGCACAAGATTCCATCATGCTCCTCAGAACATCGCATTTAAAACATTGCATTCATAAGATTTAAAACTTATGAATTGGTTATTTCTGGAATTTTCTATTTCATATTTTCAGACCTCGGTTGACCGCAGGTAACTGAAATCGTGGAAAGCAAAGCCATGGATAAGGGGGGTACTACTGTCATTTCACCTCTTCAGAACAGAACTAATTCCAAATACTGAGGTGTGAAGGAAGCTGCCTGCATAAAAATATGTGAGCAGAATTATTTATATTACCTAAAAATTAAAATCTGTAGATGGATTAAATCATGGCACAACCACTTCATGGAATATTATGCCAAACTGTTATAGGTACAGTAGATTAAAATTAACATACACACATACACACAACAGCACAAAGCCAGGAAGAAATACACCAAAGCAAAGTATACCAAGCTGGTAGAATATGGAATTTTTGTTCTTTTACTTTCCCCAATCTTCTCCATTGTAGTTTATGTGTAAATCATGAATTTTTTTTAATTTAAGTTTTCCTGAATAAAGTAAGTCACCCCCCAAATTCCTTAGGCTTCATTTAACTCTTCGATGACAAGTTCCTTGAATTTGGAGTTTACCTTTCTTGTATGCCACACTTAAAATCTCTTCCACTTGATCAGCAAACCCCATGTCCAACATCTGGTCAACTTCATCCAGGACAACATGCTTAAGTTTGGTGAGATCTAGCTTGCCATTCTGCAGGTGGTCTTTGATACGACCTGGCGTCCCCACCAGGATATCAATCCCATTCCGCATGCGTTCAACTGTAAAGAGCACCAAGGAAAGACATGCTGGGTTTTTAAGTCCTTTTATTAGTTTTGGGTACCACTTAAAGATATTTTTATTCTAAGATATTTATTAACTACAAGTACAAGGTAATATGCTAAGTATTGAAGATAAAAACACTCAAAGAACTCTTTAATCCAGTGTGGGAAACTCGGAAGAAAGGACAGTCCAGTGTATCACGTGACATAACAGAAAAATACACCAGTGGGGGATGGTAGCACCAGGAAAGAAATGACTCCCCTGGCTGGTGGAAAGTGTCAAGGTTTCATAGACAAAGTAAAAATAAGAATCTTACAGAAACAGGAACTTTCTATGAGGTAAGCAGATAGAGACAGAATGACAGGAGCGAAAGGTAAGTATTCCACAAAGGTGTAGACACATTCAGGAAGATGGAGTTCAATATAGCCGAGACGAGACGGTAATGACGCAGCTTTTCACTGCGGGGCTACTGCAGCCTAGGGATCACACGAGGCCATTTACATACACTATCCAATTCAACCCAATGACAACACCTTTGCAGGGTGAGTCTTCTCCTCATGTTATTTTATACACGAGCAGAAAAATCAAGCAACTTGAATTGAAAATCACACACCTATTCTATGAGCAGAGTCTAGATTCAAACCCAGGCCTTTCTGATGCCAAAGCCTACCTTCGTTTCAGCAAAGCTGGAAAGAAATAATTACAAGCCTTGTGTGCCAATGCTAAGACTTTTTTAATGCCTTAAGTCCCTTCCTGAATTACATATCTGCTCTATATAATAAAGCTTCAAGGTCTGAACTGGGAAGAAATGGAATACTACAGTAGGGGCTGCAAAACTTGGCCTTGGACCCAGAGAAAAGAAAGCCTGCCTAACGCAAAAAGAGGCAGAGACCCAAGGCCCTTGACTTAAAAAGAGTAACCCTGAATTCTGACTTTTAGTTCCAAGGGCCCAACTGGACTGTCTTCCTGGGTTCAGTAAGATACTTCTGAAGCCTTTAGACAAACATAGATAATACAAAAATCCTAAGAACTGTATACAGGATTTGACACATCATCATGCAGGACCATGTTCTGACCATCTTTAACAATAATGACAGGAGAAAATGACCGTAAATGACTAGACTGTAGTCTAGTTGGTAAAGCCAGATGTCAAGGTCAGAAGAAAGCCAATCAGAGCATCCAACAATGGATGGCATTTCCTTCCCTAACTTTTGGACTTACTTACTTTGACCTCCATAGGGAGTTCCACCATAAAAACAAGCCACTGCCAGCTTCTTTGTGATGTCACTGAAGTCTCTGCTTACTTGATTTGCTAACTCCCTTGTGGGTGCGAGAACCAGTACCTGAAAAGGAAAAACTAACAATTAAATTCAAAGTTATGTGCAGTATTTGTTTCTTAACAAATTTGGAACTTACCAAAGGTTCAACTCATCCTAACAATTATTTTCAGAACATCTATTACATGCTTTGCAATGTACTGTGGTGTGGAAGGATCATAAATATAATATGGTTCCTATCTACTCAGAAGAAAAGCTTGTGATCTTACCTATCAGAGGAGACGTAGATGCCCAAATGTATGGTGTTTCAGGAGGGTTGCATGGAACAGGCTGGAGGACTTGGGGAAGGTTGCATGGAGCTGCTAGTACTTAAAGAACAGCATTCCAGGAAAGGAACACCTTGTGCAAGGAGTCTACTGTGATGATAACAGCAGCTAACATTTGAGCTTTTACAATGTCTCAGGCTCTACTAAAATGCTTAACATGCACTATTCTCACTTAATTCTCACAGGTTATTCACCTGCAATACCTACAATTGTATTGTAATGCCTACAATAATACACAACAGATTTCTAAAACCAAAAGGCTAAGAGGCAGAGCCTGGATTTAAATTCAGGCAGTCAAGCTCCAAAAGCTGTAGTCTGAACCCCTACGCTACAGAGAAGTTGAAGTCGAATGGCAGTCAGACAAGTAAGGCAGGACCAACATAGGGAGGGGCTTTGAACTCTTGAGTAGTCTGAGTTTGATCCAACAGGACATACAGCACGAAACCACTACAGATCTTCAAGTAAAGTAACAGCATGAAACAAACATGATTTAAGAACCACCTAATACATTCATCCAACAGATATTTACTGAACATCCACTATGTGCCAGGCACTAGTCTAGGTGCTAGAATAATTCATTTGTTTACTGCTCTATTTGTTTACATGATTTAAATGTTAAATGAGGGGCCGGCCCAGTGACACAGCAGTTAAATTCACGTGTTCTGCTTCTTGGGAGCCCGGGGTTCACCGGTTCGGATCCTGGGTGCGGACATGACACCGCTTGGCAAGCCATGCTGTGGTAGGCGTCCCACATATAAAGTAGAGGAAGATGGGCACGGATGTTAGCTCAGGGCCCGTCTTCCTCAGCAAAAAGAGGATTGACAGCAGTTAGCTCAGGGCTAATCTTCCTCAAAAAAAAAAAAAAAAAGACTTAAATTAATGAGGAGGGAGCACGGACACAGGAAGGCCAGTAAACTAGTGAGGTGGGGCCAAAAATTAAGGGGCAAGCACCCACAGCCAAGGTGACAACATAGGCATTTCAGTGGGGTTAAGGTTCGTCAAATGCCAGGTTCTCCAGAAATGAGCTCAACGAGCACCATCGTGTAAGGGGGCTTGGCCTCTGCACCTCTCTGAGGGCCCCTCCTTCTATTCATGCATCTCTACTAAAAGTGCTTTCTCCATTTTAGGCAAAAATGGTTAGACACTTATCAAACCTGTGAGCCCCAGGGACATCTAACAGTTTGAAAGGAAGATGATGAACATTAATAATATAGGTGATCACAACCATGGGCCAGATTACAATATTTAAATATACAGGGTTTGTGGCCAACAGTCTTAAAGGAATTATTCTGGTTTACCTTCAAATCTACAGCAAATACCAAAAAAAGGCTTTAAGGAGAACTCAATAAAAAACAAGAGAGCATGTCATCATTGCCTAAGAAATGTTCTTTCCTGGGCGGATTTGGAGCCCTGGGGTCTCTGTTACAGTTACCTGAGGGGCACGGCCTCTCTTCCGGTCCTGTAGTTCTCTCTGAAGTTTCTCAATCAAAGGGATGGCAAAGGAGAATGTCTTCCCAGTTCCTGTCCGTGCCTGTGCAATTAAGTCCTTCCCACTATAGACATGGTGAAATGTCTTCGCTTGTATAGGAAACAGGAAAGTCACCCCACGGGCTGTGAACAAATTAACCGTGTTATCTGACACTGCAGTTCTCAAAATCCCAGCCCTCCTGGAGGACTGCAGCATATCCATGTTCCTGGTCCTGCAGAATTAAGGAATTCTACCCTCTTGTCAACATCTACAAAGTCAGGTTCAAATATATTCTGGTAATGAAGAATCTGCTGGATTAAAAAATATCAACAAACTTTAAAGCACTGAATTATAGTAAATATTTATTATTTTAAGAGATTAGGTTACTTGTCATGAAACCCCGCCCCCAGGTCAGTATAAGCCTGAAAATCAGGTGCTTTGCAGTCCAGATTGTGCTGCACCTGATTCAGAAAACACTTAGTTCAGCATCTGTGACTACCTAGCTCATTCACAGGAACACTGCTCAGACGAGTTCTGAGTCAAGGCAGTATCATTAACCTAGAGATGCCTCAAGAAGTAGAAGATAAAAAAGAAAATACAAACAAGGCATCCGCTGTTTAATTGCACCAGCACTATCAGTTGTTACTTCTGAATGTATATAGTATTGAATAAATTTTAACCACCCGCTTAAGAAGCAGCAAAGGCCATCAGTGGGATAGTTCTATACCGAATATACAGACACACTTCAGTGTAAGGTCGCATATATTGGCCTCCAATAAGAATATGTCCTAGTTCCTCTCAAAGAGTGCAGCACTTCCAATAATATGTTCTAACATTATACAATATTTCCAAGAATATTACCTTTGAGAAGTTTAATAGTCTCTTCAGATATGGGAAAATTAGAGAAAGCTCCTTCTTTCTGTTCCACAGGTATTTCCTATCAAGTAAAGGGCCACAGAGAGAAATTAATAACTTTATCCCTAGTGGTTAATACAGAGAAGCCTTCTGAGAAAGAAACAAAAGAACCTATTATATCTCTTCTAAATCAACCAAAAAGACAAAAAAACTTTGGTAGGTAAATTGAGATCTGAAAAGGAAATATATCATTAATAATCTATAAAACTCTAACAAAAGAAAAATCTGTAGCAAATATATACTGCACATATACTATGTGTGGCTAGTGAAGGCAGATTCAGTCTCAACTAAGAACTATTCCACAGCCATTCCAAACCAGCAAGATACTGTTTAATGGGTCATTAGCCTTTCCACAGCAACATCTCTCATAATTCCACAGAAAATAAAGAACAAACATTTACGACAAACTGGTCACCATGGCATTATTTGATAGAAGGATAATTAATTGAATTTCTTGACATTTATATGATGGATTATGTAACCGTTAAAAGTATTTAATATTTAAAAGTGGGGAAAATGTTTATATAAAAATAGAAAAGGTTAGATACAAGATTGCATATAGTAGAACCCAAATCTGACAAAAAATAATAGTTGTAGACATGTATACATTAAAAGTACTGTAAGGAAATATCAAATTCAGCAACAGGTTACCTCTGTACCTGAAAAATGTTTAGTATTTACTGAATTAAGGAATGCTGAAATTCTAGGGAGCTTTTCTCTTTTTGGTAAATTCCTATATTTTCTAAATTCTCTAGATCACGTATTTTTTATAATCAGTAAAAATTTTTTAAATGTTGATCATGGCCTATGGCAAACAGAAAATTATTTTTATTAGAATCAGGATTTTTCTTTGATGACTGATTTTCTGAAAGGTAAGAGAATTAGTTTCCAAGTGGACATTTACTCATCCAATTCAACTCAAGTTAGTTAAGGGGCTTGAAGAAGAAGACTCACGCAATCAAGCCAACACCTTTTCACCGATGCCACTTAACAATGCGCCTTGGTGAAACCCCCTCCAGGGGAGGGGGGCTATTTGCATTACTATATCCCTCCTGTTGATTTCTGACTTGCAAATGAGCAGACCAAGTGTGGGGAGGAGTTTCCCTAAACTTGGAAAGATCTGCTTATTTGCAAAGGAGGCATTCTGACACTATGCAATTTTTAAGATGAAGTTTCACCTTGCAGCTCAAGGGACCCCCGTGAAATGTGGACATCCAATTGCCTCCCATTACCAAATGATATGTGCAGCGATTAGCCATTCATTTTTCTCAAACAACAATGAAAGATACACTCCACATATAAAAATGCAACTTCACCTGCTCTAACTCACTGTTACTTTCTTCACTGGCAGCTTCACTGGAGTCAGAGTCAGGTCCCGAATGAGGGAGTCCATTCTTCAGTTTGGGGCTTTTCTCTCCAATTTCTCCATTCATTTCCTTTTCTTTCTTCATTTTCTTGGGCTTAGGAGCACCTGTTTCTTCTTGAGAAGGATCCTTATCTTTTATTACTTTTTTGGTTTTAGGAGAAACAACTTGCTTTTCAAAGGGCTCCTTTGTTTTTTTCACACTTTTGGTTTTAGGAGAGAGAATGTCGTCCTCAGATGGCTCGTCTTTCTTTTTTGCCTTTTTGGATTTAGGAGAATTCATGTCAACCTCAGAAGGCCCTGCTTTCTTTTTAACTTTTTTAGCTTTGGGGGAAATAGTTTCTTCCTTTTCTTCTGCTGCCTCTTGAGTCTTAGTAGATTTTGGCTTCTCTTTTCTACCTTTCTAAAAAGTTAATCAAGAAAATACAAACAGTGAACAAAGGCATCTATACATTTGTATGGCACATCAATTCTGGATTATTTCAAGATCACAGTTATATGTAGAACACAATTTGGGGCCATTTTTCAACATTCGTACTTTCACCCTGCAATAAGGCAAAAATGAAACGGTATGTTTCTTAATACCATTTTTTGGCTATATGGAGATAAGTGTATATCAATAATTTCATTAGCTTGGAAGAGAATACCTCTTGGTAACTATTCATGTTGGTTGAACAAGTGGTGAAATCAAATTTTCATAATGGATTTGGGGTTGCTGGTGGGATGCTCCGACAGGCTCTAAAGTAAGTACTCCTATAAAGTGAGCAAGTACAGTTTAATGTAATTCTGATAGAGTGACATGCCATATGTGTCACAGATGGAGGATGTTCAGCAGATTTCTTTTTTCTGCGGAATTCCTGAACAAGTAAAACAAGGATTCATAATATCTGTCTCGCCTATCTCACAAGTGCAAATGGATTTAGAGACATCTTACGAACCAAAAAGCTATAAAAACCCACAATCTATCAACCCCCGTGTAAAAAAGATGTACCTAATTTAAAGAAGGGAGGGAAAAGCACAAGTTACAAGGAAATGGAATGGGTAAAACCTCAAAACCAAACCAGACTACCCAAAATGTCTGACCTTCCCCAACTTTTCATATTACTGAAAACTTAAGTACTTAATATTACTGAAAACAATTAGACAAGTGTTACAGTCTCTGTTCAAAGCTCTGGCGGAGCCCCAAGCCAATCCCAGAAGTATGGAGACTACTACTACTACTACATTAGCTGAACTCCACCTCCCTGAAACTTCAGGCCTGCTCTCTGCTCTCAAATCATGTATGAAAGGTAATCTCTCCCACATGATGGTCCTCCAGGCATCTGAAAAAAATCTGGTCTCCCCTGCAAGACTTCGGTTCTTTCATCCCGTGGTTCCATCAAACAAGAGTGGATTTCCCATTCTGGTGGACTCTTTGGAATGTGATGGAGTTTGGTCATGTCTCTCCTAATTGGAGCATCGCACAAGTGAACAGGCTCACTGATGCGGTGCAGGTAAACCAGGACCAATTCCTCCCCAACTGAGGGGACAAATCTGCGATCTCTTTGGTGTTCCCACAACACCAAAATGTTGTTGTAAAAGCTCCCCATCAAAAAGACCCAGAAACAGCAAGGGAAAAAAATTCTAATTCATGTACAACATAAGTTCAGGGACAATCTTTGTTTCCACGGACCTTATCTCACTCAGAACAGAGACTCAGTCACAAGTTAAATCACTGTCTAAGGAAGCGGCAGGAAGGAGGTAGTCAGGTAGCAAGGACACTTAAGACTACGCACACTATTGGCCTCTATCAAAAATGTGGCGTACGGTTAGCACCACAACACGTCTTCATATTTCCAGGGGAAATCTGGTAAATAAACTTTAAGGGGAACTGAATTATTTCCTCTTCTAAGGGCTGCTTACCGGAAAACAAACTCTACTTCCTTACTAGGGTAAAAGCATGTCACCGCAGACGCCGCCCACGTGTGCAGATGGGTTTAAGGTCTTGCCAGTCTCGTCTAAAGCATCTTGACTGGACTTACCATCCCCTCCGCGCACGCTCACGCCCAGAGTTAGGTCTGAGCCTGAGCCAACAACGTAGGGCCTATCCGTGAACGTCCAACACTGCGTCCCGGGTACCCGGCGCCCCGACTCCGGGACCACGTGGGACAGCCGGCCTCTGCCCAGTTCCGATCCGCCCCGGCGTCTCCGCCAGAGATGCCCGGGCGCGGCGGCGCGGGCTCCGTGGGGCGGGCAGCGCGCCCACCGCGCCCGGAGAGACCACTCCGGGCGACCCTGGCCGAGACCTACGCGGGTCTCCGGACGAGCCGGGTCCGCGCCGCGCGCTCCAGCGCCGGCACCCCTCCTCTCCCGTGCCCCGCGGCCCCGCTCCTCTCAGCGCACCTTCTCACTTTGCTTTCGCGGTATCTCCACTTGCTCCATGGCTGCGTCTGACTCCAAATCCGCGTCACTAAGGAGTTTCCCCGGCATCACTCAGCACAAGGTGTGTCGGCCGACTGTCTCGTCCACCGCGTGGAGAGGAAGAGACAGTCCTACCCCTTCAGCCCACCCAGCTTTCGTCACTTCCTGTCGCAAAGCATTTCCTGCGGAAGCAGAAACCTCGGAGGAGGCTGAGGTCCACGTGTAGGCCCGGAGCGCCGGCTGCTCACGCTCGCTGCGCTTAGCGAATAGACCGCTTAAGACGCTGGGCCTAGGAGGCACTTACCGAAAGGTAGAACTGGAAGGAACCACACAGGGTGGCTTTGTATTCTCGTTCAAACACTGACCAGATTCTCGCTAGCCCCGGCCTGAAAGTGAAGACTTGTAGTTGCTTTTGAGTGGCCCCTCTTCAGTGCTTTATATTAGATTGCTCGAGTTTGCAAAATCCTTTGACGCACACACGCGCGAGGTGTGTATTTTTGATCGTCTTGTGGAAACATCGATACTGAAAGGAGACGCCCAGACTGACAAGCCTGGATGAGAACTAGAATTCAGTTGAGCCTGGTCATTCATTTCACGCGTGCACTCAGCATCCCCTGAGCATTCACCGTGTCAGGTATGAGAAACAGGGCTAGGATTCGGTAACAGATCATACACAAGCCTTAGTCTTCAAGAAGCTTTATAGATTGGTGGGAGATAGAGGAGTGTCAGTTGTTCTAAAAGCACAGAGAGGCACCTAAACCTTCCTTGAGACCAGGAGAAGGGGGCCCCAGACCAAATAGACCTCTATTAGAAAATAGAGGGGCCCTTAGTCTTGCATAACTTGGACAATACACTAATTCAAGCAGTTGAAGGAAAGTGGTCCATTGAATGGTCTATGACAATGTTGCTAAATTTCCTCTGAAGAACTAGTGATCTAAAGAATTGGGAGCCAGTTTATCATAGAATCGTTTTTAAAAATAGGTTGAAATCAGGCCTGGCTTTGAAAACCTGCACCATTTGCTTTGTGATTTTGGTCGCGTTACCTTAATCTGAACCTGAGTTTCTCATGCATGAAATGGGGATAACAAAAGCTTCATCAGTTGATAAAATTAAGATAATGAATGAAAAGGGCTTAGCAGTGCCTGGTCACCTAGAGCACAATAAACGAGAGCTTTTAAAACTCACAGGTGTTTAGAAAGACAATTCAAAATGTAGTCATTTTATGACAAAGGAAAATGCCAGAAGCTTGCTTTCTCTGTTTCATAAGATTAGTTTTTACTGCACATTTTTTAATCTGACCATTTAAAGGAAAAATTTCATGTTTCACATAAACTATTATTTGATGTTTCACAGTCTCAGTTTAACAGAATTCATGTAAATGTACAACAACACTTTAACTCTGTGACATCCTTGCTCCTGGAGCCTTGATTTATCTATCATTCTATCCTTAAGACTTCAGACAGTGCCTGGCACGTAGTAGCCTGTCACTAAAAGTTGATTGATTGTTAAAATGGCAATGTGGGGGGTGGGGAAAAGAAGGGACCCCTTGAAATAAATTTTAGGTATGTGCCCAGGTAGGAAAGCAATTAAATCATCCTGGTATTAGGAACCTGAAGTCTGGTTAATAAACCACAAAACTACATGATATTGTTGAACATGATACTGCTGTAAACAGTACAGGGACATTTTTATTGCCAACAGATGTTCAACAAGAGAGTAAGCCCAGAACATTACTAAATGGAAAATTGTTGTCAAGGCTTATAAATTATATAAGTTCCTTTTTAACATAACTGCACATAGGCACGAGGCCAATATTCCAAGAGGAAGCATGCAAAAGGCCGTTTTCGGTTCAAAGGTGGCCAAATTACTGTATGAAACTTAGTCATCAGTATAAAATTCAGTAACAATTATAACATTTGATAGGAAATGTGAAGTTGTGCTTGAATATTGATTCTGCCAGACCAGTTTTCTCTGATGTAGATGATGTAATATGTTTTCATAAAATTGGCAGAATTTCTATTTCAAAAAGTATGTATACACACAATGAATTCAAAAGTCTACACAACAAAATGTTAGCAGTAATTATCTCTGAGTGATGTGATTATGAGTGGTTTTTATTTGCTTCTCTATTTTTTCAAATTTTTCACAGTGGACATATACTACTAATATTTAAAAAAAGGAATGTGGTTTAAAAAAACTTAGTAAGCAGGGCCAGCCCAGTGGCATAGTGGTTAGGTTTGCATGCTCCACTTCGACGACCTGGGTTCGCCAGTTTGGATCCCAGGCGTGGACCTACACACTGCTCATTCAGGCCACACTGTGGTGGTACCCCACATACAAAATAGAGGAAGATTGGCACAGATGTTAGCACAGTAACAATCTTCCTCAAGCAAAAAGAGGAAGATTGGCAACAGATGTTAGCTCAGGGACAATCTTCCTCACCAAAAAAAACCTTATTAAGCACTGCCTCCAAAATATACAAAAGAAAAACAACTAGAGAGGAGGCTCTTGGACATTCACACCAAAATGTGAATTCATTATTCAAATTTCTAATGCTGAATGGAATAAAAGATATTGTTTATAAATTCAAAAACTGAAGATCAGGGTAACTGATTCAAGTTCAAATAGGTGGTAAGTGACCACACTAGGGCAGAGAGTACAAACAGGCTCTGAAGAGCCAACAGTTGGAGTCGTGGAGGTGCTGGGGCTCGGAGGGAGGAGGAAAGATAGGTGGCTGAATGCAGCCCAAAGCTGAGAATTTGGTGAGGAATTTGCCCTGGGTCCTCCTTCCGGAAGATATGGGAAGTTATTATTTCACCTTGTTAGGACTTGCCCCACTTTCCTTGCCAACAGAGAAGCCAGCCTCGAGCAAGTGGACCCCTTCAATCCATCTCTGACCTGCTGGAATTTACCTACCTGCTTATGTGTTTCACTCTCTTCCCTGAAACTCTTCAATGGTTGTCCAACAGAAGGCCTACAAACCTTCCAAGATAGGACTCTTGCCATGTTTGCACCACTGCTTTCCTCATGAAGATCCCAGCAACAAGAGCTACTTATCATTTGCCGTATTTAGATCTTGTTTTATGAGCTATTCTGTGCCTTTGCCTGGATGCCCATTCCCATTTTCCTGTTTCTTTTACCTGACTTAATTCATGTTCAATCATATCCAGAAAACTTTCTCTGAACCCCCACCCCCATTCCTGGGCTAGGCTGGGTGCCCTTGTGTAGAAATTTCAAATCATTGCATTTAATCATTGCCATGGGCCTAAGTTTGTGTCCATCTGTTTCACTAGATTCTGAGCTGAGGGCCGAGACTGGGCACTCCATATTCACCTTTGGACCCCAAACATAGTGCCTGGGACATTGTAGCTAGACAACATATTATGACTGAAGTACTAGTACTCATGCACCCTAGTAGGAACGGAGCCCCTATTTCATCCTGGATATAAATCTAGAGCTCACAATTACTCAGACACAGAGCCAACTGAGATTTTTCCCCCAGTCATAGCTATCTGGAACCCCATTCCCCATAATCAAAATTTCCCTCTTTCTCAATCCAGCACTGAGTCCTTCCTCCCTCCTTGGCTTAAATGAAATCTGACTTTTCTTGAAAAATACTCTCCCCGTAGCTATCTCATCCATATATTGCTCATTCCTTCACATTCCATGTACCCTGGTATCAATGTCCTCTTTTCCTCAAAGCCATTTCCAAACTATTATTCGTTTACTTTCATGTAAATACCCTTGTCCCTTTGCAGGTATGTGGTAATATCACCCTATCTCCCTCCCAATTCAGGTAATTTCCCAGGCTCCACCATTCTTTGATATTTTGGCACCTGGCTTAGTCTTCCTTTCTCTCTTCAGTCTTGGTTTGTCTTCATTCTAGGAGACTTCCTTGCCCATGAAAATCACCCATATAACACCTGGTTTCTTGGCTCTTTGACCACCTCAACTGAAATAACCTTTGACCCCAACAGCCCTACCACCATACTCTGCACCTGTCTTCTCCCCAACCTCTCCACTTTTGTAATCTCCAATTCAGATAGCCCCCACTGATCTTCAGTCCCTTGCCCCTTCTGCATTCTCCCTGTTATCAACCCCATTTCCACTTCAATCCCTAGGCATTCTAGACTCCCTGGACCATCACTCCAATCACTTTTGTGGAGTTCTTAACCTCTTCACCTTGTCATCCTTTCATCTCACGGAGCAAAACCCTAATCCTCAATCAACTGTCTCCCATCTCCATTCCTACAACAGAATGCTGAGTGTTGCTGTAGGAAATCACTCAATCACTCTAACTGCTGCCACTACAAAATCAGTCTCTAAGCTCAAGTGGGCCCCCAAAGCTGCCTGTGACCCACGGTTTACCTGGTGAGTTCTCCATCTTGTTCCATAGCTGATACCTCAGCATTTCTCCACTTTCCTCAAGTCTCCTAACCTACTGCTTCCTTCTTTACTCTCAGTAAATGACAATGCAAGAATACCACAGAAAAAAATAGAAGGCACTCCCTCAACTTTTTACCTTAACAGTAATAATCACTTTGCTCCTGACAAAATGTTAGAGATGTGCTCCTACCATCTAGGGCTAAAACTCTCCACTGTGTGCTTGATCTCATCCCTCTGGGTCTTCAGAGGGATTTTGCTCAATCATATATTCTTTTTCCCCCTTCCTCCTTTCTGGCTCCTTCCCAATTAGTATTTCAACATGCTCAAATTTCCCTCATCTCCCTTGTCCCCCAGGCCACACACACAAAATTCTCACTGCAACCTCATGTCCTTTCTTTCACATCCTGCTTCAGCTTATTCTTGCCTATCCACAGCCAAATTTCTGGAAGACATGTTCATGACTATTGTCCCTACTTCTTTAACTCCCATTTCCTGCTGAACCCACTGCTAAATGGCTTCTACTCTTAATACTCTATTAATATGGCTGCTCCCCACATCAAATGTCCCCTTTTTGACAAATTCAATGGCCATTTCAGGCTTGTCTTCTGGTTCCTTTGAAAGCCTCATAATTCTCGGCTTTCTGCCCTCTTCTCATCATCCCTTCTCATATGAGACCCCCTTTCCTCTGCTATGCAGTTAGTACACTGGTGTGCCTCTGGGTTCCCTTCTCCGTCCTCTTTTCTTACTATACTTTCCCTAGATAATCTCATCTACTACCTTACCTACAAGTACCATTTTTATTATTCCCAGATCTTTAGAACAGATCTCTCTCCTGCTTCAAACCTATAAATCCAACTGCCTGCTGTTTATCTCCTCTTACATATCTCATGGGCTACTCAATATTAAAATATATCTAATCCTGAACTAATTATATTCCCACTCCATTCCCACATAACTTTTCTTGCTCTTCGTCCTTGTACCTTACCTTAGTGACAAAACTCTAGGTTTCATTCTTCTGCCTCTCTCTTAACTTCCAATTCAAAGTACTAAATCGTAACAATTCTATTTCCTAAAAGCCTCTGAAATCTATCCATGTTTCTCAATGTCCACTGCCACTACTTGGCACAGTGGTTAAGAGTGCTGGTTCAGAAGCTAGACTTATCTTGGTTCAAATCCTCACTCCACTACATATTATCCAGCTGTGTGACATGAACAAGCAACAACCTCTCAAGTGCCTCACTTCTCATCACTCAAAACGTGTTACCTATCATTAGTGCAGACCACCATCACTTCCACCTTGGATTACTCTGACAGCATCTTTTTTTTTCTTTTTTTTTGAGGAAGATTAGCCCTGAGCTAACTAATGCCAGTCCTCTTCTTTTTTGCTGAAGAAGACTGGCCCTGAGCTAACATCCGTGCCCATCTTCCTCTACTTTCTATGTAGGACGCCTACCACAGCATGGCGTGCCAAGCAGTGCCATGTCCACACCCAGGATCAGAACCAGCGAAGCCCAGGCCACGGAGAAGCAGAATGTGCGAACTTAACCACTGCGCCACCAGGACGGCCCCTGACAGCATCTTAAGAAGTCTCCTAGCCTCCAATCTAGCCTTTCTGCAATCCCGTCTCCTCAGTATAATCCAAGCCCTTTCTAAAACACGAATGTCATCATGTTACTCCTTAATTTAAACCCTTTAATGATTCCCGCACTGTGTTCAAGAGAACATTTAAACTCTTTAACAATGCACACAAGGCCTTTAAAATCTGGTCTCCATTAAATACTAAATCCTTACCTTTTTTTCCCCTGTCCTCTGCCTATCACATGCAAACCATATGGAACTAATTGTAGGTCCTCATACTTACCTGCTATTCTTTGCCTCTGGGTTTCTGCACATACCGTTCTCTCTGCCTGCAAACCCTCTCCCTTCTAAACTCCTCCTCCCACCATACACATATACTTGGCTAGATCAACTGATACCTTTGCTTTACTTCTTTTGGGTATCACTTCTTCTAAAAGCCCTCCTGACTCCTAGGACTGGTTAGGCACACCCCAACTAAGTCCTTAGCATTCCATACCTACCTTCATTTTAGCCTTTAGGTATTAGTCTCATTCATAATTGCTTGTCTTTAGACTAAGTTCCTTGAGGATAGCAGCTGCCTTGTTCACCACTATATCCCTAGTTGTTAGTATAGTGATGGGCACATAGTAGACATTCAACCAATATCTGTTGAATAAATTAGTGAGTGTGCACTGCTTGCACACCCTTTTAATTAACTATCTAGAATTTGAAGTACTACACCTAACCAATTATGTCACCAGTTTATACAGCCCTTTAATGTGGAAGGGATTTCTTATTTTCTACCACATATCCTGTGGAAGGAATGATCTGAATACAAATACACCAAATTTTATAAAATGAAAGTAACCTTATGTAAGATTAAGTTGACTGCCATGTTTTAAAGAAATTTTAAAAGGTTACATTGAGAAAATTCTTAAGACATAGTGAAAAGAGACAATAAAAGGAGGTTTTTTTATTCAAAGGTATAACTGGATAAGTAGATTTGTTTACAACCATTCTTGTGAAATACTTTTTAAAAAAATACGACCAACTTCTTTGCCAACAGCAGACACATACCTCAACTATGATGACCTAATTTTTGGTGGATAATGTACATGATTAGGCAGAAATAGGCAAGCTCACACTGGTAGATTAACTATCAAATTCTCAGTCAAAACTCCGTTTGTGGCCCCCACTTCTTGATCGATTTCTATTCCCACTTCGTCTTCTACCATCTTGTCGACTTCCCGACCGACTCCCCTGTCGACTCTGTCTACCTGACCGGCCACCAGATCGACCACCTGACCGGCCCGATCTCCCCACTCGGCCACTTGACCAGCCACTTCTCTGTCTGGAATTAGAAGATATGTTTCCATCATAATACTCTTCAATTTCAGGTAACTTGGCTGGCACTGAGAGTATCCAGTCTGAATCATGCCACTCTGCCTGTTGGGGAAATTTATAGGATTAATAGAAATGCAAAATAGAAACCATAAGCAAGCACATGAGTATAAGAGACTTTTTTCATATCCATTATTAGCTAAAGGCCATCTATCCATTAACTTCAAAATATCTGGAACAAAACTGAAAACCAGAAAAAAACAAAAACAAAAACATATTCAAAGCTCATTCATTAAAGTTCCTAAGTTGTAGTCTCAGGAGAAACTCTCAGGCCCATTTTGAAACTCTAAATTCACGGAGAAATGTATAAATTATACATTCTAAAAGAGAACATGGTTTCTCAGAAGAATACAACTAGACCATTAATAAGTAGTGGTTGCTTTCAGTAGGAATATTAGAAAGAAGCAAGTATGGTAGGTATATAGACAGAAGCAAGAAGTGAGAACAAACAATGGAGATTAACAACCTGTCAACACCAGCTGGGGACTAAAATGTAGCTACAGGAAACAATTTGGTATCAGAGTTAACTCAAGATACACAAATCAGCAGCTCGTAAGAGCATCACTACATCATATCCTGCTACAGTAAGTGTGCTTCATAGTGATCACGAGTTACCGAGGAAAACTGACATTAAAATACCCTGTTGGTAAAAGTGAGCAGAAACAAAGACCCTCACACACCACTGTGGCAATATATGACCAAAGCCTTAAAAAATGCACAAACCTGTTGGCCAAGCAGTCATCTTAAAAAATTCCTCTTAAAGAGATAAACATGGCAGTGCATAAAGAGTTAGCTATACCAATGTTCAGGGCTGACCTGTTTATAAATTATTGGAAATAATTTAAATGTCAGAAAATAGGACATCAATTAAGAAAAGTTGGCCACCCATATGACCAAATGCCAAAGAGTTATTAAAAGTAACTGTATAGTTGACAAAGAAATGTGTTCACAATATATTCTGAATTTTTAAAAAGATAACAAACAGGGGCTGGCCTGGTAGCGTAGTGGTTAAGTTCACACGCTCCTCTTCGGCAGCCTGGGGTTTGTCAGTTTGGATCCCAGGTGCAGACCTACATACCACTTATCAAGCCATGCTGTGGTAGGCGTCCCACATATAAAGTAGAGGAAGGTGGGCAAGGATGTTAGCTCAGAGCCAGTCTTCCTCAGCAAAAAGAGGAGGATTGGCGGCAGATGTTAGCTCAGGGCTAATCTTCCTCAAAAAGAAAAGATAAAAAATAGAATAATCCTATTCTTGTTTCATAATATGTACATAAATATGCACAGGGATGCAACAGACAATTTCTTCAACAGATAAAATACAAGAAAAAAATTTTTTTTTTTAAAGATTGGCACCTGAGCTAACAACTGTTGCCAATCTGTTTTTTTTTTCCTGCTTTATCTCCCCAAATCCCGCCTGCTACATAGTTGTATTAGCTTAGTTGCAGGTCCTTCTAGTTGTGGCATGTGGGACGCCGCCTCAACGTGGCCTGATGAGTGGTGCCATGTCCGCGCCCAGGATCCAAACCAGCAAAACCCTGGGCCGCTGGAGCGTGTGAACTTAACCACCTGGCCACGAGGCCGGCCCCAGGAAAATTTTTAAAAAGAGAGAGAACCTGTAAGTTAAAAGAGACTTAAGAAACATCAAATTACAATGTGTGTTCGCGCCCACCCAGGGACGCCAAAAAAAAAAACAAAAACAAAAAAACAATGTGTGAACCTTATGGGCCTTATATTTAAAAATATTTAGACGAGGGAAAATTTAAACACAAAATTGGATGATAATAAGGAATTATTATTCTGAGGGGCTTGTTTATGGTATTATAATTATGGTTTTTTTTTTCTTTTCTTGTTTTTTTTTGCTGAGGAAGATTTTCCCTGAGCTGACATCTGTGCCAATCTTCCTGTTTTGTGTGTGGGTCACTGCCACACCATGGCCACCAACAAGTGGTATAGTTCTGCGCCTGGGAACCAAACCTGGGCTCCTGAAGTGGACCACACTGAACTGAACTACTAGGGCCATGGGGTTGACCCCAATTATGTTTTTTTAAAGTGATCTTAATATTTAGGTATATGGATATATTTATGGTTGAAATGACAGAATGCCTAGAATTTGTTTCAAAAGAACACAGGAGAGTGGGGAAGTGGATGGAGGTAGACATGAAACAGAATTAGCCATGAGTTGATAACTGCTGAACCTGGATGATGGGAACAGGAGGATTCAGTAAGCAATTTTATTTCTTTATATGTTTAAAATTACTTATGATAAAAAAATGTTTTAAATTATGATACAGACTGAATATTTTATATTAAGGAATTTTTAATTGATTTAAGCATCATAATGATATTGTGACTATGTTTTTTAAAATCCCTATCTTTTAGAGAAAGATACTCAACTATTAACAGATAAAATTTTAAAAATACCTGTAACCTTTCTGACTCCGTTGTGGGAACATCAAAGCAAACACCCTAAAAGCAAAATGAAAACACTTTTATTTAGATGCATATGAGTTGATTTTTTTACTAATACATGAATACTTGCTGGCAATCTTATATTAGCTACAAAAAAAAAAACTTGGTGTGTCCCATGATTGCTTATAGAATTCAGACAGCTAATATATAACAATGCATGACACACAGTGGCTGCTTATTGTATTTTTTAAACCTGAAAAGTAATTAAACACAGTACCTAATAAGAATCTACTACTACTAAGAATCTAAAGTGTCTTCTAAAAACGTTTTGTAGACGCTGTGTTGTTCCATGTCCCTTGTAAAATGATCATCTCATATGTTCCTTTAAAAATTTAGTGCCAGAAAGTTTCTCTCCTAAAGAGCTGCAGTGTTTATCAGATAATGAGAATGATATAACCCAAGATGTTTCCTCTTTAGTCTTGGTTGCCAATAAGTTGAAAGTTAATTTAATAATCAAGTACAGCAACTAGTTTGCCCTAAGGATCTTCTTATATTTTCCCTCCCCTCCACATTTTTTCTGAATGTGTCTATTTGTCTCATACTTGCTACAAATATTTTTTGAAGATAAGCAATATTAAACTTTGAGAGAATTATTTCCAACAAAAAAAGTTAATACAGTTTTAACTTTGCTATTTCATAAATGTATTAAAATACTTCACAAATTATCCTCATTAACAACCAATAGCAGGACACTTAATAACCAATATTGTGTATTCTCTAAAAAATAGAGCTGTTTAGCTGTTGCAATCATAAGCTGTTTAGTCTTAGAAAATAAACACATACAACTACACTTAATATGTGTACAAGGGCAGAAACTTAGATAACTTGGGTATTAGGTAGTCAAACTAAGCAGAATGACTTACAGCTTTCTAGAGGATGGTTATTTATATAACTCCCCACATTTACAACTGGAAACAAACTAACACACAGAGAAAACAGTATTATTCATCCCTTTAGTCTTCAAAAGAGCAAAGAAATAATAAAATATGCTAGTCTTTATAAACATTTACGGTAGTTGAGTAAAAAGCTGTTTACTTATCTAGAAAAGCCTACCATATTTCCTTTTAGGAGGCACATTCTGGTAATTTGGGACACAGCATTACTACTCAGCTTTCTGTTAAGTTCCTTCCAAGCACTGTTGACGTCCTGTATTTCTTCTGGGCTTTCCAGAGTCATGGTCACAAACCCCTTAAGGAATAAAAGTCACATTTTGTTTGGCAAAAAAGTAGCAGCAGTAGGAATGAAGTTCTAACTCTACAGCCCTTCATGACTTAACTGTGCACTTCTTGTGAGCCAAGTGCGTAACATAACTGCTTAAAAAATAACTTCTCTGAAACTATATTAATGGAAGACTACTGTTTATAGATCATTGAAAGTACCATTTTTCTATGCATTGCTCTAAAGCCTACATTTAATTCAAACCATAATGCTTTATGAGAAAATTTTAAAAACTAGAGCATCAGAAAAAAGATAAGGTAGTTTAGAATTAGGGAAATGCTGAAGGAATAAAAGTTAGCTTTGAGTGGAAAAACAAGAGGACAAAAACCTCTTTAAACTTCTGAAGGAATTTTACACAAGTGAAAATTACTTGTTCTGTAAAACTTCACTGGACAGCAAAAGGATCAACACGAAGAAGATACAGGGAGGTATTCATCTCACAAATATTTATTGAGTATCCCAATGTATGTGCCAGAGATTGTACTAGGTGCTAGAGATTCAGCAGTAAATAGTCCTTTCTCTCGTGGAGGTTACATTCTAGGGGTAGGGGAGGGAGCCATGTTAAGTAGGGAGGAGTAGAGAGCAAACAAATGAGGAAGGGGGCTGGCCCTGTGGCTGAGTGGTTAAGTTCGGGCACTTTGCTTCAGCGGCCCAGGGCCTTGCTGGTTCGGATCCTGGGTCCAAACCTAGCACCGCTCACCAAGCCACGCTGAAGCAGCGTCCCACATAGCAGAACCAGAAGGACCTACAACTAGAATATACAACTATGCACTGGGGGACTTTGGGGAGAAGAAGAAAAGAAAAAGAAGACTGGCAACAGATGTTAGCTCGGGTGCCAGTCTTTAAAAAAAAAAAAACAAGGAAACACATAGAATGTCATATATAATAAGCATCATGAAGAAAAATAAAGCAGAGGAAGGGAATAGAGAGTAAAGGGAGATGTAAGCTATTTTAGAGCAATCAGGAAAGACCTCTCTGATATGGTGATATTCAAGCAGAGAATTAAATGAAGTAAAGACAGAAGCCATGCGGTTATTAAAAGGGAAGAACACTCGAAACAGTGCAAGTAAGTGCAAAGGCCTTGTGCAGGGGAGGTTTATGTTTGAGTAACAGCAAATAGGTCAGCGTAGCTAAAACAAGCAAGGGGAGCATGATAAGAGATGAGGTCAGGGAGGTAGCAAGGGATGAGGTCAGCCCAGTGGCATAGTGGTTAAGTTCATGTGCTCTGCTTTGGCAGCCCAGGATTCAGGGGTTTGGCTCTCGGGTGCGGACCTATACTGCTCATCAAGTCATGCTGTGGTGGCATCCCACATATAAAATAGTAGAAGATTGGCATGGATATTAATTAGCTCAGGGCCAATCTTCCTTGAGCAAAAAGAGGAAGACTGGCAACAGATGTTAGCTCAGGGCCAATCTTCCTCACAAAAGAAAGAGACATAGCAAGAGAAAGACCCTGTAGGACATTCACAGTAAAGACTTTGGATTTGGGTTTAAACCATAAAAGAAATTTCAAGCCACTAACATTCTTTTTCTAAGATATTTAATCAGAGGTAGATGACCTATCTGCCAAAGAGGGATTCTTTTATTAGATAAAAGCAAGGACTAAATGACCTCTTAGGTACTTACTTAGCTCTAAGATTCTACCCTAACATTTTCTTAAGAATTATAGTTTAAATATTTTCTTAAGACGTATTTGGTGGGTTACTAGATATAGGGTATTTTCTCAGTGCTAAAGTATCACCCTGCAGATTACTTACTAATTATAAAGAGTAAAATATACTTTTACAATGGGAATATATAGCTCTGGTGTGGTTTGTTTTGACATCTCATACCAACCTAGCAGGACACACAGACTCAGAGACACAGAGACACACACACACCCCCTCACACCCTCCCTCTACATATACAGGCAATCCTTACATGGATTACATACTATGCACAGTACTGTGTTTACTGCAGAGTCTATTTTTTGATTTGCATGGTTCCATGGCAACTTACAAAATGAAGAATAGGTTCTGGTATGCAAGTTTCAGTTAAAACAGTACTGTGCAAACTGAAAGTTTCCTATATTTCTTTCCGGATAGACAGATATCTATGGTTCAGTTTTACTGTTTCTCAACATACAATTTTCTCACAGATTTCTACCTTATCAGAAGTGATCAAAGATCGTGGTTCAAAACTTGATGCACCAGAGATGTGGGCTAATGCTGCAGCCAATGCATCCACTGCCCCTTTCTCCTCTATCAGTCTCTGAGCTGACGGTCGGAAAAAGTCAACAGCAGCGTAAGAAACAGAAGCCAGAGACCTATGGTTTAAAAATAGTAAATTTTCTTGGTCAAGACAAAAGGAAAAAATTAAAGATAAAAGAATGAATGGGAAAAGAAAGAGCAACATTTTCATATTTTAATATAACTAAATGTCTGCAGGTAAAAACTGGTGATTAAATTTTCTGATTATTTGAACTAGGAGAGCTTAAAGATGAATAGCCTAATACAAAAGAAAAAATTATTCAGCAAGGTCAGAAAGCATACCTGATGGCATCCATGCTTTTAGATTTAACTAAATCCATTGTAGAAGGAACACCTACACGTTTAAAAGTAATTCCCTGAAAATGAAAGAATTATATTAAAGAAAAATGGAAGTCTTTACAATTAATTTCTAAATTAATAATGTTTGTCGAATTTCCATTTCTTGGACTTAAAGATTTCCAAGCCCTAGCAGATCAAAAGATCTGCTTTTTCTGATAAATCATCAATTACAAATTCTAGAAAGAGAAAAAAATTTTTTGAATCGCCCCTTAATTACAATCACGGAATTTCACTTGCAAAATAAAGCTGAGTCAAAAAAAAGTAAAAGAATGCTGGTTACATCTATTGACTTTTTCTCTTATTACTCCCATTTTGCAAAGTATATGAAACAGTGTATAAAAACACACATCACAAAAATAGGAAAAAATGTGAAATACCACAAAAAATCCAGACCACAAAAAATGTATAATTTCTTAGAGAAACTGGCTATTGTACCATTACTCAATATAATCTGAATTATTACACCAAGACACTGTCATAGTCACCCATTTACAATGCTAGACTAAGAGGTACTGAAATCACAATGCACTTCTGATCTTAGTATCAAGGGAGAAATTCAAGGGAAAATGAGAAAGTCAGCTCTTCTGTCTTCACAATAAAAGCTGTATTAAAACAAAGTCTTGCAGCTAACACAAATTTAGCTCTTCGCATGCTTCACATCCAAATGCAGCTTAAACTGAGAAAAGTTATAAAGATCTATTTGTGAGAACAAATAGAAAAAGAGCTCTTTTCTAAGGCACCATTTAGATAATAAGCCTGAAATAATTTAACTCTACTTACTGCTTTTTGTTCCACATATCTTAGTTGACCTCTTTCTCTTGGTTGATAAAAACATATGCAAATTCCTGTCCGGCCAGCTCTACCTGTGCGTCCAGAGCGATGAATATAGGACTCAACATCCTAAATATAAAAAAGGTAATACTTTTTAAAATTCTGGCAAATTACACAGTCATTCCAGCATCCAAATAATAATGCTAATAATAACAAAACTACTACTACCAATAACAATATTTTCATTTCAATCCTATTACTCTTTTCAACATCCCAAAGAACTTTCTTGCTTGAATTTTTGGATAACGGGGATATGATTTAAAACCTTTTTATCCACCTCATCCCAGGGCTCTTTATATGGCAACTTTTTATAATTCCCTTGCATGGTTCCATGCTTCAAATCCAAATAATGTAGTTAATCATTTGCAAAGGCATCACCTTCTGATCAATTTAACACCGTACTAACAATAGACGGCTAAGAGGAAGAACAGATAACATATTTTTCATATCCCGAGCAATATCTTGTAAATAAAATGGCAGTCTATATAGCTGTTCTTATTTTCCCTAAATCATATCTCATGTCCTTGCAAATTAAACCACAATGAGATACCCCTTTATACCTTTAGAATGGCCATCATCGAAAAGACAAGAGATTAGAAATGCTGGCGTGGATGTGGAGAAAAGGGAACCCTTGTGCACTGTTGGTGGAATTGTAAATTGGTACAGCCACTATGGAAAACAGTATGGAAGATCCTCAAAACTTTAAAACTTGAACTACCTGTGATCCAACAATACCAGTTGGGGGAATATATCCAAAGGAGACAAAAACACTAACTCGAAAACATATCTGCACCCCACCTTCATAGCAGCATTATTTACAATAGCCAAGACATGCAAACACCCTACATGTCCATCAATGGATGAAAGGATAAAGAAGTTGTGTGTGTGTGTGTGTGTGAGTGTATGATGACATTATTCAGCCATAAAAAACAAGAAAATCCTACCATTTGTGATAGCATGGATAGACCCCGAAGACATTATGCTAAGGTAAATAAGTCAGACAGAGAGAGATAAATACTGTTTGACCTCACATGTGGAATCTAAAAAAAAAACCAAACTAAACTCATAGAAACAGAGATAAGACTTATGGTTACTAGAGGCGGAGGGTAGCGGGAGGGGGAATTGGAGGAAAGTGGTCAAAAGCTACAAACTTCCAGTTATAAAATAAGTACTAGGGATATAATGTACAACGTGATAATTATAGCTAACACTGCTGTACGATATATAGGACAGTTGTTAAGAGAGTAAATCCTAAGAGTTCTCATCACAAGGAGAAAATTTGTTCTTCATTTTTTTGTAGTGTGTCTATATGAGAAGATAGATGTTAGGTGAACCTATTGTGGTAATCATTTCACAATATATGTAAATCAAATCTTACCTGTACACCTTAAACTTATGGAGTGATGTATGTCAATTATTTTTCAATAAAACTGGGAAAAAAACTTCATTTCCTACCTGTGGAGGAGAACTTTGAATCACCAGGTCAACCTCAGGAATGTCCAAACCACGGGCAGCCACATTGGTAGCTACCAAAACTTTAAAACTACCTTCTCTGAAGCCTTTCAGTGTAATTTCTCTTTGTGACTGTGCAATGTCCCCATGTAAACACTGGGCATTCTATTTGAAAAAAAGAGAAAGGTAAGTGTCCAGCTCATAATTGCAATTGATAGCACCCTAACACCATATAGTCTGTGATCTTTTTTTGGTTGTTTTTTAATCTTCTTATTTTCTGATAATTATAATAATGCATGCTTATTGTTTAAAAAAATCAAACATTACAGAAAATATTAAACAAAATGTAAAAGCTTCCCTTGATATCAGCCTCCTATTAATTCACTGCTAACAGTCTGGTGAATATTCCTCCAGATATTGTTTTTTAAATATACATACAGACACTACTCACATATACTAGCATATACTATAATTTTACATATTTACTTATAAAAATGGCATCCTACTACAAGGTACTGTTTTGTAACCTGCTCTATAAATTTATTATATCTTAGCCATTTTCCCACATCTTTAGATATAACTCTACTTAATATTTTAAAACTGTATATGATTTCTTCACACGTATGCAGTACCATTTATTTTAGCAATATCCTACTGATGAACATTTGGCTCGTATCCAAATTTCCACCTCTAAAAACAATGCTACAATGGACAACCTCGTACATAGATCTCTGAACTCCTCAGTATATGTATATTTCAGTAGGATACATATCTAGAAGTTGAATTTCTGGCTCAAAAATTATGAACCATTAACGTTTTAATAGCTATGCAAAACTGAAGTATAAAAAGAGGTTGAGCCCGTTTACTCTTCAACATTCTATGAGTGTTTATTTCATCTTACCCCACCTACCCTGTATATTATATATCACTACAATCCTTGTGAATCTAATAGGCAAAAACAATTTCCCAATGTTGTTTTAATTTCCATTTCTGTAATTTTTAGTGAAGCTAAACCTATTTAGACTGGGCTGATCTTCCATTTGTGCTGCAAATAATTTTTCTAGTATTATACTTAAATTTCATAGTATTCCTAGCCACTATTAAAATTTAAAAGTTCATAACAATGATTTAACCCCAAATGTATCTAAACCATAGTATTTAAGCCTAATGCATTCACGAGTGACTTCACTGAGCACTTGCTATGCACCAGGCACTCTGCCAGGTTCTGAAATAATCATAAAGAAACAGCGCCGGGGAGGGGAGAGCAAGCCCAGTGGCTGAGTGGTTAAGTTCCTGTGCTCCACTTTGGCAGCCCAGGGTTCACAGGTTTGGATCTCGGGCACGGACCTACACACTTCTCATCAAATCATGTTGTGGCAGCGTCCTATATACAAAATAGAGGAAGACTGGCGCAGATGTTAGCTCAGCGATAATCTTCCTCAAGCAAAAAGAGGAAGACTGGCAACAGATGTTAGCTCAGGGCCAATTTTCCTCATGCACACACACAAAACAAACAAAAAATGGCCTTGGGACAGACAAGTTGACAGGCATTTTCAATACAGTATGACATGTGAGATAACAAGGTGCAGGGTGCTATAGGGATACCTAAGAGGGAAACCCAACTCAGTCTTGTTTGAGGTGAAGGCAGCATTGAAGCCGAAACCCGACAGAAAATAAGGAACTAGTAGTCAGGTAAAAGGAGGAGCAGGAGGCTAGGGAGCTCTGGGCAGAAGAAATAGCCCACATAAATAGTGTGTCTAGAGAACTACAAATATTTAAGTATTGCTAAAGCACAGAGTGAAAAGGGCAAGTGGTGAAAGATGAAGCTCGAAAGGAATATGAATTTTATGCTGAGGACAATATGGAACAATGGAATGATTGTGAGCAGAAGATTACCATGAACATATTTGCATTGTAGAAGGAACACTCTGGCTACAATGTATAGAATATATTAGAAAAGGGCAAGGCAAAAGCTAGGGAGACCCAAGTAGCAGACTGTTATAAAATTCAGAAGAGCTATCAGTGGCCTCGCCAAGGCAGTAGCAATAAGTATCTATTCATTCAACAAAATTTAGTAATCTACAACATGTCAGGTACTAGGGATAAAATGGCAAACAAAAATAAGACTGCCTCTGTCCTCATGGTCTTTATACTCTGGCCAGGGAGATGAAGATTTATCCAATAATTAGGCACACAAATAAATTCAGCCAACAAGTGTAATGGATGATGCACGGGTCTAAGAGGCAAAGGACATTTATAGAGGACAATCTGATCCAGTTTGGGGCAAGGAAGAATTCCCTGAAAAGTGGTGCTCTCAACTGATATTTGAAGGATGAGTAGGAGTTGCTAGGTAAGGCAGACTACAAGTTTACGAGCCTTGTGGTGAGAGGAAACATGGCATGTGTGGAGAGAGTACAGAAATGAGAAGAAAGTGTGGTAATCAGATGAGGCAGGAAAGGGAAGTAAGGGCTAGGCCATAACGAATTCAAAAAGTATTATGAGATGAAATTGGGAGGACTTGGGAGTAAAAATGAGGTATGAGAGTAAAGAAACATATCATACATGATTCCCAGATTTTGAGCTTCTGCAATGGCAGTAGGAAAGAAATGGACCATTTTAAACCAGGGTAGACAGAATCCAAAAATACTTTATAGTTAACTGGATGGCAATGATAAGGAAGAAAAGTCAAGGACGATATGTAGAATTCTGGCTTAGGCTATTGGTAAATGTATCATTCAACAATAGGGAATGTTGGAGACAGAGTGGATACAGGAATGCAGAAGAGAATGAACTCAATTTTGGGTACATAATGGATTGGGATGTCTGTGGCCAGTAGGGTAAAAACAGGTCTAGAATCTGGAGACTGAGCTAACCTGGAAAAAGATTTGGACACCATCAGCATATACACAATGACTGGAGTCATAGGAGTGATTAGATACACATATCTATATACATAGCTAAACTATATTTCTACACTTATTGACTGCTTGCTATAAGAAAAGCATTGTACTAAATGCTTTAAATAAATGATTTCACTTAAATCTTTTTATTTTTTCATTATTTTTTTTTAAAGATTTTATTTTTTCCTTTTCCTCCTCAAAGCTCCCAAGGTATATGGTAGTATATTTTTAGTTGTGGGTCCTTCTAGTTGTGGCACATGGGACGCTGCCTCAGCGTGGCTTGACATGCAGTGCCATGTCCGCGCCCAGAATGCGAACCAGCGAACTCCAGGCCACCGAAGTGGAACATGTGCACTTAACCGCTGCACCACAGGGCTGGCCCCTGATACCACTTTTTAAAATGGAAACATGGGCAATGAAATATTAAGTAAGTTGCTCAAGGTTACACGGCTTAACACAACTGGGATCTAAACCCTGATCTGACTCCAAAGCCTGTGCTACTAATCACTATGTTCAGGAGGAATATGTTGAGTGAGAAGAAATAAGTACAGAGATTAGAACTGTGAGAAATGCCAATAAGTAAGAATACCAAAAGACCTCAACAAAACGGGGAAAGGTCAGCCAGAGGACAAGGAAGAAAACCTGTCATATCGTGGAACCCAAGTTAAGAGAAACATTTCAAGAAAGGAAATGTTATTTTATATATACATATATATATATTTTAATTATAAGCAAAAATACTTTAAATAAATTGGAGAGTTTTTCACAGTGAATTTTTCAAATTCATCTTTCAAAAATTTGATGCACGGGGCCGGCTGGTGGCGTAGTGGTTAAGTTTGTGTGCTCTGCTTTGGTGGCCCAGGGTTTGCAGGTTCAAATTCCAGGCACAGACCTACATACCACTCATCAAGCCATGCTGTGGTGGCATCCCACAAACAAAACAGAGGAAGATGGGTACTGGTGTTAGCTTAGCCACAATCTTCCTCACACAAAAAGAGGAAGATTGGCAACAGATGTTAGTTCAGGGCCAATATTCTTCACCAAAAAAAAAAAGATACAGCACAGATTTTTTACTTGATAATTAGTCCTAAGGAGCACATAATACATTCCTGATACCAGTGATGGTTTCTAGGTCTCCAACTTATGAATAAATCATTTTCCAAAAGTTTGTGTGTTTAACTGTTTAGAATTAAGAAGGCATTTTTCTCATATAACCTGACCTTAAGGAAAAAGTTCAATTAAATCAAAATTTAAAAATAAAAATAAACTAACCATTAAACTTCCTTGGTTAGTCCATAAAATCCCGTACCACCCATAATGAGATGCTACTACTACTTTTTACCTAAGTAGCAGTCACCCAGCAGAGGAGAAACTACATTACTCCCAACCATAGAAACTGATTTCGTCCACTAAGAGAACTCTCACCAAGCCTTTGCAGCAAGCCAATTCCTCCCTATGACATAAAACCATAGCTTCCACAAGACAGCTGCTGACTGTTCTAAAGCAGTAACAGGAAAGGCACATCAATCGCCCTCCAAAACCCTTTCTCTATTTAGCCTCCATTTGCTTATACTGGATACAAAGCTAAAGCTACACAGTTAAAATGACACTGTGGAAGATGGTGACAGCACAGTTTTCTAATTTCCAGTTCTCACATAAAAACAAACACATCAACTAGGGTAATAAAACTAAAAATCCACAAATATTTGTGACAAAACTAAGTGACAAGGCATTTTCATGACTTCCAAAACATGAGCAGGTAGGGACAAGACCTGTATGTATGGTGGGGGGGGGGGGGGATTTGCTAGTCCTAAGAACAGATAGTCCCTGGAAAGCATAATGGGCCGATTTGACAATAACAACTGAAACCAGAAGAGTTTTTGCATATTTAAGGGTGACTGTGAGGAGCCAGAAGTAAGGTCTAAAAGAGCATGGAGCGGCCTGAGACCTCTATGAACTTTGAAAACTCACAAGCCAATGCTCCCTTGCCAGGACAAAGCCCCACAGTGATGACAAACTGTTGGACCTAGAACCCAAACTGAGGATGCCAGGAACGACAGAAGGAAAGAGCAGATCCAAATAAAAGTGAGGGAAAAGACAGCCAGAGCTCAGAAAGTGAGACCTTTTTTTTTAACAGCTTTATTGAGATTTAATTTACAGACCGTATTCTTAAACACTAACAAAAATATTAGTGAAGCAAGAAAATTATTCCAACCTATGCCCCTCCATCTAAAGTTCAGAAAGATGTATTTCATCATTATTAAAAATATGCAACAGAAAAGATCATGGTTAAATCCCACAGAAAGTAATTAGGGGGCAAAAGAATAAGAAGCAGAATAATATCTCCACAAATAATAAAAGAGCTCTTGAAAGGCACACCCACAAAACAGATGAAAAGTACAGTATTGTAATCCTGAATGAGCTAAAACTTTAAAATGATATATGAAAGAACAAGAAAAATCAGAATGAGAAAAACTACAAACTGAGGTGAAATGACTCAAGAAAGAAGTAGAAATAAAAGATAAAGACTTTTATAAATGAAGACTAGACTTGAAAGAATACAAGATTGGGTAAGCACAAAGGATGATGCCTTGAAAATGGGAAATTCTGAAAATTGAAACAAAGAAAAAGATGAAATGGATTTGAGATAACGT
Organism: Equus quagga; assembly: GCF_021613505.1. Classification (NCBI taxonomy): domain Eukaryota; kingdom Metazoa; phylum Chordata; class Mammalia; order Perissodactyla; family Equidae; genus Equus; species Equus quagga. The sequence continues at coordinate 128,017,829 of NC_060268.1, forward strand.
GACAAAGGAGAGAAGAAAAAAGTCAACATATGTATAACAAGAGTCCCTAAAGACAAAAACTAAAGTAATGAGACAAACCAAATATCAAAAAGCTATAATTCAAGAAAATTTTACTGAAATTAAAAAGAATATATATGAAACCACAAATTGAAAGTGCATACTGTGTACCCAGAAAAAGTGACCTAGAATAACACCCAAATATATTCTAATAAAACTCCAGATTTTTTTAAAAAAAGAAAAAAAGTCCTCTGCGTTCAGGCAAAAGACCAAATCACTTATAAGGAAAAAAAATACCAGACTGGTTATCAGATGTTTCATAGTATGCTTTATTCCAAAAACAATGGAAAAACATTTAAGATACTAAAGGAAAGAAAATGTTAACCAAGAATTTTATATCCAGCCAAAATGAATTTCAGGTATAGAGTTACAAACAAGCTATTACCAACAGGCAATATGTTTCCATGAGCCCTTCCTTAGGAATCTACTAGATAACAAGTCACAGACAACAAAAATGACTGGACAGACAATAAGGAGAGATGGTGTTATTTGGAGAGACACTTACATAAGGACTGATAGTATTATCAATGGACTAACATCACAAAAAGGGAAGGAACTAGACATTATATACCTCCTAATGGAAGTATATCAGTCATGAAAATTTTGCCCTAAATAAACAAACATGAATTTTCAGGAAATACAGAAGACAAAGGAACATTTTAAATGATATCACAGGAAAGTAATACTCTAGATTATAGAAACATGGTTTTCTTTTCCTTTTTTTTGGTGAGAAAGATTGGCCCTGAGCTAATATCTGTTGCCAACCTTTCTCTTTTTGCTTGAGGAAGACTGTCGCTGAGCTAACATCTGTGCCAATCTTCCTCTATGTTGTATGTGGGATGCCACCACAGCATGGCTTGATGAGCGGTGTGTACGTCCATACCCGGGATCCAAACCTGCGAACCCTGGCCACTGAAGCAGAGCAAGCGAGCTTAACCACTATGCCACTGGGCTGGCCAGGAAACATGGTTTCTTAAACAACAATAAAAAAAGCTACAAGAAGAAAATAGATGAAGGAGGAATCCACATATTAAAGAGATTTAATGAAATCACAGAACATAAGAATCTTATCTGGATCCAGATTCAAGAAAATAAATTATAAAAGAAAAAACAAAGCATTTATGACACAATTGAGAATCTAAACACTAATGATATTTGAAGTATTAATTACTGTTAATTTTTCAGATGTGATAACAGCATTGTGCATTTTTGAAAATAATCCTTTTCCAAGGATTGTTCTAAACCTTAAGGATTTTTTTGGTTTTTTTTAAGGACAATCAGCCCTGAGCTAACATCTGCTGCCAATCCTCCTCTTTTTGCTGAGGAAGCTTGGCCCTGAGCTAAGATCCGTGCCCATCCTCCTCTACTTTATATGTGGGACGCCAACCACAGCATGGCCCAACCAGCAGTGGGCCAGGTCCGTGTCCAGGACCTGAACCGGCGAATCCTAGGCCTCTGAAGTGGAGTGCGCGAACCCAATTGCTAAGCCACTGGGCAGGCCCTCTTAAGGATTATTTTTAATCCTTATCCAAGGATAAGCCAAATATTTATGAACATATTAATGTTATCTAGGGTGTGCTTCAAAATAATTCAGGAGCAGGAAGTGTGTGGGCATTCTGATGAAACAGATTAATTATTGCATTGGAGAATGAATACATAGGGGTCTACTAGATGTCAACTTTTGTATATGTTTGAAATCTTTACTATAAAAAGTTAAAAGAAAAAAGAGACATGGATTTAGTATTCTGATCCATTCATTCAATAAATATTTGGATTCATTTTATAACACAACTCTAAAATATCTTATAACACAACTCTAAACATTCTCTAAACTCTGAAATTCTCTATAACTCTAAAATATTACCCACTCTTTCCCATAGAAACTCATTTTGTTTCAACTGTTATACTTTGAAGATCACATTTGCAAAGTCTTGAAAAAATTTCTGATGAAAACAGATATAATTCCATCCTGATTTAACAGATTATGAGAGGCTGGCTATAACTTCTTTCTGAGCTAGACTAAATCTAAAAATGACTATCGAACCTGGTTCACAGAGGACAATGATTATTTTGTTCAGTGATTCACCCCTATAATCTCAATTAGAGAAATCATGAAAGAGACTTACCTGTTTTATGTGCGGGTTCATAGCCATTTCAGTTACATTCTTTTTGGTCTCACAGAAAATAATAGCCCTCCCTTCAGACCCACTGTAGACTTGAAGGACATCTCCAATAACTGCTGGCCTCTGGGACCAATGGCATTGGATGGCCAAATGCTTTGAGGAAAGAAAATGTCAAGTATGTTTCATTAAAGTTACTGAAAAAGATTTCTCTTGTACATTTTTTTCTACCTGTTCCAGAATTGGCCTTCCTGGGAAACAATAAGACAACGATTCTCTCCAACCTCATTTAAAAACAATATACAAATGACCACACATCTACAGACAGCTAATCTTCAAGAAAGGAGCCAAGAACATACAATGGAGAAAGGAAAGTCTCTTCAATAAATGGTGGATTTATTGAAGCCACGTGCAAAAGAATGAAAGTAGACCATTATCTTCCACCATACACAAAAATTAACTCAAAATGGATTAGATTTGAATGTGAGACTTGAAACCATAAAACTCCTCAAAGAAAACACTCTGACATTGGTCTTAGTATCTTTTGAAATACCATGTCTACTCAAGTAAGGGAAACAAGAAAAAATAAATGGGACTACATCAGGCTAAAAGGCTTCTGCAAAGCAAAGAAAACGATCATCAAAATGAAAAGACAATCCATCAACTGGGAGAGATTATTTGCAAATCACATTTCCAACAAGGGGCTAATTTCCAAAATATATAAAGAACTCATACAACTCAACAACAAAAAAATGAACAACTCAATCAAAAAATAGGCAGAGGAAATGAACAGACGTTTTTCCAAAGAAGATATACAGATGGCCAACAGGCACATGAAAAGATGTTCAACATCACTAATTATTAGGGAAATGCAAATCAAAACTACAATGAGATATCACACCCATCAGAATGGCTATAATTAACAAGACACGAAATAACAAGCGTTGGAGAGGATGTGGAGAAAAGGGAACTCTCACATATTGCTGGTGGGAATGCAAACTGGTGCAGCCACTATGGAAAGCAGTGTGGAGATTTCTCAAAAAACTACAAATAGAAATACCATATGATCCAGCTATTAATAGTTCTACTGGGTATTTATCCAAAGAACATGAAATCAATAATTCAAAAAGATACAGGTATCCCTACGTTCATTGCAGCATTCTTCACAACAGCTAAAATGTCAAAGCAACCCAAGTGCCCATCAACAGATGAATAGATAAAGATGATGTGGTATATATGTACAATGGAATACTACTCAGCCATAAAAAAGACAAAGCCATCCCATTTGCAGCAACATGGATGGACCCTGAGGGTATTACGCTAAGTGAAATAAGTCGGACAGAGAAAGACAACTACCATATGATTTCACTCATATGTGGAAGATAAACACATAGATAAGGAGAACAGATTGGCAGTTACCAGAGGGGAAGGGAGTGAGGGGAGGATGAAAGGGGTAAAGGAGTACATATCTACGGTGATAGATAAAAACTAGACTATTGATGGTGAACACAATACAGTTTACACAGAAATTGAAATATAGTAACGTACACCTGAAATTTACACAATGCTATAAGCCAATATGACCTCAATAAAATCATTAAAAAAATAATATACAAATGGCCATCAATAGGTGAAAGGATAAATAAAGTGTAATATGTGTACACAATAGAAAACTATTCAGTAATTAAAAGATACCAAGTACTGATACATGCAACAATATGGATGAATCTCAAAACATATGCTGGATGAATGAAGCCTTATAGAAAAAAAGTACACACAGTATGATTTCATTTACATGAAGTTCTAGAACAGGCAAAACTAATCTATGGTGGAAAAAATCAGAACAATGGGTGCCTCTGGATGAAGACTGACTGGGCAGGGGTATGAGAGAACTTTTTGGGATGATGGTAATATTCTATATTTTCATAGGGATTTGGGTTACACACATTTACGAATCTGTTAAAACTAAGTAAATGTACAATTAAGATTTTGCATTTCACTGTATGTAAATCTTACCTTGAAAACCGTTAATATTATATGGATGAACCTCAAAAACATTATGCTAAATGAAAGACGCCTGACAGAGAAGTCACATGTTGTATGAACACAATTTATATGAAATATCCAGAACAGGTAAATTCATAGAGACAGAAAGCAGATTGGTGGTCGCCAGGGGCTGGGGGAAGGAGGGAATGCGGAGTAACTTAACGGTTACAGGGTTTCCCTTTGGGGTGATGAGGTGTTTCGGAAGCAGACAGAAGCAATGGTTGCACAACATGGTGAACATACTAAATGACACTGAATTGTACACTTTAAAATGGCAAATTTGTTATATGAATTTTACCTCAATAAAAAATGTGTAAATATTGAGCTCTAGTTAAAGATGTGCATGCTAAAATACTTCGGTAAAGTATACTGATTTCTGCAATTTGAAATGAATCAAAACATAAGACAGACATAAGGGGAGCATTTATGTGATAGACACGAAATAATGTACAACTGAAATTTCACAGTGATGTAAACTATTATGAACTCAATAAACAAAAAAGATGGATATAGGGATGGGTAGATATGTGATAAAACAAATATAGTAAAATATTAATGGTAGAATCTAGCTGGTGGTTATAATGTACATTTTATATCTGTGCATTTTAATATATATCTCAATAAAATTACTTTAAAAATGTAACACATATTAATTATAGAACAACTGGAAAACAGAGAAAAGCACAAAGAAGAAAACTAAGAATCATCTGTACTACCTACAACAAAGTCTTGCTGCTTCTCCTACTCTGAAAGGAGAAAAACAAACTTGAATCTGATCAAGCCTCACAATCTAACCATTAACTCACAGGAAAATGAAGGCAGAGGAACCTGTTAAGTAACACCACAGGGTTGCAAATCAGCAAAACTGAGACAGTGGGAAACTTCTAAGACAAAGGATGGTTCTTTTCCAGAAAAAACTGAGATGAAAAAAAGGAACAGAGGAACCTATAGATTATAAAAGATTTACGACACATAAATAATCAGTGGCAATGTAAGGATCTTATTTGGATCCAGATTCAAACAAACTATTAAAAAAAAAAAGACAACTGGGTAATGTGGACAATAGATATTTAATGATATTAAAGAACTACTTTGTTCTTTACTACTACTAAAGTTTTTTTCTACTGTGATAGTAACTTTGAGGTTTTTTGTTTGTTTTTAAAGAGCCCATATCCTTTAAAAAATATATACAATTACATGAAGATGAAATGATGACTGGATTGCTTTGAATGCAGGGATATGTATGGGGGTATAGAAAAGATCATTGTTAAAGCCTGGTGATAGGTACATCAGACCCCTTATACTATTCAATTCTTGTACATGTTTGAAAATGTCTTTCATAAATTTTTTCCACTGATGCGTTTTATGTTCTTATTGTAAAACCTTCAGCCATTACAAAAGATACAAAGCTTCCTTTGACCATCATGTACTATACAAGTCCTCTTTCCCAGACTTTTCCCAGACTAATTATTATATTAGTTTGATGTTTATCCTTCCAACCTATCTTTGTACATTTACATAAATACCTTAAGAATTCATTTACCATTTTGTGTACTTTTAAGAAAAATAATATAATTCTGTACAGATTTTGTAATTTGTTTTTTATCACTCAAATTCATTCTTTTTAACCATTACATTGTATTTATAAATTATACTATTGTTCATTTAACTTATTTTTATCTAGATGCACATGTATGTACATCTATTAACTGTATTAAATGGAAAAGTACATATACGGTACACACCTGACTTTGTAACTAATACAAACATTCACCTTTACCTCTTTTTTTAAAAAACATACTATTGATTTAAATTTGAATGGAGTCAAATTATCAACCTTTTCCTTTATGGCATCCTCTTCTGAATTTCTGTTTAGAAAAGCCTTCCCTTTCCTGAAATCAAATAACTGTTCTTCTATATCTGCTTTGAATTATTTTATGACTTAATTTTTAAAAATCTTTTGGGAATATTTTTGGTATAGGGTATGAGATGAGGATCCTTTTTGGCCTAAGCTTTAACAATTATTCCAGCACTATTCTTTTCGAATTGGTGTGAATTGCCTCCTTTGTCACATTCTCCATACTCTAAGTCCGTCTCTGAAATCAGACTGATTCTGTGTCTCCTGTGAGGACTTGCCTGTTCACATACTTTCCCCCCTGTATTCTATTCTGCTCCTTAGTCTCAGACTACAGAAATACAAAGGTATCTTACTGATAAAGGGTAAAAAAGAGAGATGTGGTCTGAACTGGTACCTAAAACATAAGTTTAGCTTCAACAAAATTCAAAATACCAACTAAAAGCTAAAATCTATCATGCTGGAAAGCTACTTACTTCCACAGTAGTTGCAGCCTTTTGAGTCATTTTTCCAACAAGGTCAACCTGTTCATATCTGGATTTCATGTATTTTTTTGCAACTTTGTATACCCACTGTGGGCAAGTTGCAGAAAAAAGTAAAGTCTGAGGATTGTCTTCAGAATCTTAAACAAACAAAAAGAATTCAAATGCTTTCTTCATATCCCAGGATGTAGTCAGCTCTCAAAAATCCCCCCCAAGCTTCAAAGAAATAATGAAAAATTTAAAACTTGGAGTGAATTTTGAACATACAAACTTCATTGCAATTACTAAAATTTTCAACTTTCAAAACTAGGGGAAAATATCAAGAAAACTGAATCCAGAAGGAAGGTGAGAATTTAAGAAGGAACAATGAGCAAAGAAATCGTAAAATATGTTAGTAAATCTAACTACTAACTATAAAAAAATAATACATGGAAGAAAGCATAGAAAGCTAAGAAAGTATACTACTGTACTTCTTGTTCAGGAAGAGAACAGATATCAAATAACTTTAATTTTGTTAGACCACTGGGGACAATGTAATATAATAATACATGCAATAACTGGGGATAATGTAATAAAAATTATGAAATAAAAAACTCATAAGCTTTTAGATAAGAGAATTGCTAACGTGCTTATTTTGAATTAGGATATACCAGTTTTGTAGGATTCATGGATAATATCTTCAACTTGTTCAGCAAAGCCTAAATCTAACATTTGATCCACTTCATCCAGCACAACATGGCGCAGTTTAGAAAGATCTAATCGGCCGCTTTGCAGATGATCTTTGATACGACCAGGAGTCCCAACCAAGATGTCAATACCATTTCGAATATGATTAACTGTGAGAAGAGAGAAATATCAGTAACATGTAAAAATCAAATATATATTTTTGCATTATTTCTTTAGATTTAAGTAGCAAATAAATCTTTGCATTACTATCACACATATTTACTCACTTTGGCTTTGATATGATGTTCCACCATAAAAACAGGCCACACTGAGTTTCCTAGTTATATCTTTGAAGTCTTTGGCTACTTGGTTTGCCAGTTCCCTTGTAGGAGCCAAAACAAGTACCTGAGCAAGAGGTTTAAAAAAAAAAAAGACACTTTTCTACAGATGTCTATTCAAACTGAGAAGACCTTTTTTTAAGGTGTATTTAAAGCTAGGAATCTCAACATTAATGTCATAGTATTTAAAGACAGACAGCACAAATAACAAGAACAATGGCTTGTATTTATTATATCTTCCCTTACTTTCTTCAGGTCTCTTTCCAAAACTCACTTTCTCAATGAGGTTCCTAACCCTCTTTTCATACCCTCCCACCCCTGCTTAACTGTTCCTCCTTAGTATTTAGACCATATAAAATAATTAGATTTTACTTATTTGTTTATTTTCTGTCTCATCCCCTAAAATGTGAGCTCCGTGAAGGCAGGGATTTATGTCAGACTGAGCTATATTCCTTGCACTTCAAACAGTGCCTGGCACAGAACAGATGCTCAAAAAATATTTGTTAAATGAATGAATCAATGCTCACCATGTGCCAGGCACTAGTGCTTTATGTGAATTATCTAAATTGACGCTTACAAAAACCCTATGAGGTGGCATTATTATTCCAGTTTTATAGATGAGGACCATGAATCTTAGAGAAGTTAAAAGTCTCGCTCAAGATCAAACAGCTAGAAGTGGTGGAGCTGCAATCTCCAGCAATGTCCTTCTAACTTAAAAGTTTTTTTAAGGCAGAGTTGGGACTGTGTCCTATTTCTATTACTTGAGGTCTTTCCTAATTTACCTAAGAAAGAGAACTCTATAAAAAATATCTGTCCTGTTGTCTAACCTAATCCAAGACCATTATGATTTAAATATATTCATATGCAGTCAAGCACTGCATAACATTTTGGTCAATGACAACCAACATATATGACCACATACAGCACACACGACAGTGGTCCCATAAGATTAGTAGCATTCAGCATAGGTGTGTAGTAGGCTATACCATCTAGGTTTGTGTAAGTACACCCTATGATGTTTGTACAACCACAAAATTGCCAAACAACACATTTCTCAGAATGTGTCCCCAGTGTCCCCCTCATTAAGTAACACATGACTGTATGTAAATTTACTTTTATACTGTAATATCAGTTAGGAGTCTCAAAGAACAAATTACTTTTAGTCACATATCTGTTCAAATTTTGATGCTTACTTTTTCTTCTTCACTTTTATGAACCTTAAAGTGAACACAAGTTTCAAAAAGGTCAAATTTTAGGCTGAAATTTCATTAGGTCCTCTCTGTTCTTTACTACTGATAAATTAAGACAGATCTCCAGTACCACAATAACATAGAGACTAGCAATATCATTTCTATATTCTTAAAAAATCAACCAGTGAAATAAATCATATTATTTACTAAATGAACAAATAAATGAATACCTATCTAGCAAATTGACTGTTTAAAAGCAAAGGTCAGAGTTGAAAAAAGAGAAGGAAAAGGTCACTAAATATACTAATTATAAATATTCCTAAATTAGATTTGCTGGCTTCATAATACACAGTCATCAAAGACATCTAGGATCCATACACATTACATTCATAAGCAATAACTACTTCACTTTAGCTTTACTTGACATTTCTTTTCTCTTTTTTCTTTTTTGTGAGGAGATTGTTGCTGAGCTAACATCTGTGCTAGTCTTCCTCTATTTTACATGGGATGTGGCCACAGCATGGCTTGATGAGCCATGCCAGGTCCACACCAGGGTACTTAACCTGTGAGCCCTGGGCCACCAAAGAGGAATGCACGAACTTGACCACTGTGCCATCAGGCCAGCCCCTACTTGAGATTTATGTTAAAAATCAACAAATTTTTGCTTTAAGACCCAATTTTTGTGTGTGTGCGGAAGACTGGATCTGAGCTAACACCTGCTGCCAATCTTCCTCTTTTTGCTTGAGGAAGATGGTCCCTAAGCTAACATCCTTGCCTGTCTTCCTCTACTTGGTACATGGGACAGCACCATAGCGTGGCTCGATGAACGGTGTGTAGGTCCGCACCCAGGATCCAAATCCACGAACCCCAGGCTTCCAAAGTGGAGCACGTTAATCCATCCACGATGCCACTGGGCCAGCCCCTGGGACCCAAATTTTTACTTTATGCCACAGGGCCAACTTTTCTATCTTGGGAGTACTTGAACTTAAGACCAGTATACTCTTTCTTTCTCTTTCCATTAAAGTAATGTTTAAATCTTTTACTCCCTATAATGGTTACCTTTGGTGAGCGGCTTTTTTTAATTGTCTCTTGATTTCTTTGGAGTCTTTCAATCAAGGGAATGGCAAAAGAGAATGTCTTTCCTGTTCCTGTCCGTGCTTGAGCAATTAAATCTTTTCCTTCATATACAGGACCAAAGGTCTTAACTTGAATAGGAAAGAGATATGTTACCCCTCGACCTGTAAAATGAGATTTTATTGAAATATTTAGGACTTGCAATAGGAAAAAAGATATTTATTTGAAAATGACAATCCTGGTTCCTCAACATCTGCCTAAAGGTGCACCACCTAGTAACAGTTACAGTTATTCCTACCCCAAAGGTGAATTGTTAAAAAAAAATTGATCTGAACTTTTTTCAAATACACATAATTCTTTAAAGTTAAAATAGATCAGAATACCAAAAAGGATGATGTAGAAATAACTGCAATTAAAGAAAAGCTACTTCTCTATGTTTTCTATATTCTACTTTTGGTCAGAAAAGGCACAAGAGTTTTTATAAAATCTAGCTGTAGATTTTCAATTGCATATCCATTAAAATTCATAGTACCTTTCAGAAGCTTTATAGTCTCTTCAGAAATAGGGAAATTGGAGAAGGCTCCTTCTTTCTGTTCTCGTGTTAGGGTCTGTCAAAATGAAATCAAAGTTCTAACTAATATAGTTCATATTCGACTAGCTATTTAGAATCTTTTACTCATTTACTGTTTTTGCTTTTACTAAATGAGCTAACACATCAACTTTAGTCAGTCAACTTGCAAAATTGTATATATTAACTTACAAGAGAAATTACTGGGAAATTCTTTTAATTTCAGAAGTATCCCTTTAAATAGTAAGCTTACTACATTTTCCCATGATATATTTAAAAATGATTAATTCACACATAACTCACTTTAGAAATACAGCTACTACATAAATCAAAATATATTTCCATTTCATTATTACAAAGGAGCTATTTAATAATCTAAATCATATTCACAGACATACACAATATTAATTACGAAGATTAACACAAGCCTATAAACCAGCCCTAAAAGAAATTACACAATGAGGAAAGTAAATTATTTCCAAAATTAAAAGTTAAAAAGTTGTTCTATGGCTCTAAAAAGCATTTTTTAGGTCACTAATACAAAGAAAAGATCCTGTAAGCTTGAAAATTTCTTTAACATATATACAGGTTAGCATGACACCATCACCTAATATCTACTGAAAACGTCGCGTACTAGTCAATGTATATACAGAACAAAGACAGTGTATCTACTTGTAAACTTTATTAGTGGTGTGTTTAAAGAAAGAAGTTAAAAACAACACACAAATAGCAATTTTCAAACCAGGAACCAGATAAAAGACATGTATCAAATTCAGACTGTATGCCATTTAAACAAACCTCAATGCTGTTATCTTTTTAAGGTTAAAAGAAAAAAATTTTATTACAAAAGTAATAAATTTTCATTATAGAAATTTTAGAAACCACATATTAACAGAAAAAAATTAAAAAGTTATCTATAATCCAGTCAACTAAAGCCACATTTGAAACACATATTCCTCCAATCCTCACTCTATGCACACACAAATTTTTTTAAATAAAAATAAGGTCATACTATATACACTGTTTTGTAATAATGCTTTTTTCGTTTAATAAGACACACTAAATACCTTTCTAACGTTCTTCTATGCCCTTTAAGATAGATGCATTCTACTGCATGGATATAGCATATTTTATTAAACTAATTGCCTACTATCAGACATTTAGGATGCATAAATTTTTTGCTGTTATCAACAATGTCACTGTGATAAGAGTACTTATTCATCTCTGCACACCTCATGATTATGTCCTTAGGAGGATAAATTCCCAAAAGTGGAATTCCTGACCCCTCACATGATCTAAGTAAAATAATAAATAGTTAAGCCTATTACAGTACAGAGCACTGTACCAGGCAAAATCCCAACAGAGTAAGAAGCAACCCACACATTCAGCTACTAGCAATACAGATTTATAGGGCCTTTAGATCAACTCTCTAACATATGTACTTCCCAACAAATAGCAAATTCACAAATTAAAAAACACCACATTGTAAGGCAAGGATTCAACATCTTTCCCCAAAGATTACACATTAAATTAAGCTCAAATGTATTTAAATTATCAGCAACTATCAGATTTTAAAAATATGAAGAATTATTAATTACCAAGAATTATTAAGAATATCAAAGCTGTTTCTTTCTGAAAGCCTGAGTAATTTACTGACAATTTATAATACCTAGATAAACCTATGAGCTCTGCTGGAAGAAAGCGCAAGAACAAAGTGACCAAATTCTGTGCAAGTAAATATCTACTCTAACAGATACTGGCAAAAGCAATGGGTCCAGGAATGCAGATCCTATACTAAGTATGTTTTCTACACTTCCCAAAAAATTAACACCCAACACAAGAGATTTCTTCCGATCATTTTCATATGTTCAATTTCTGTTTTAAAAATGCAAACAGCTTTAAGATTGAATTACAACAAGATCTAAAGATTATTTAAAGTTGCTATTGTTAAAGAAGCAGAAAAAGCAGGAGGCACAATACACAAAGTCAAAAGGCTTTTTGTACCTTGTTTCAGGGAAGTCAGAAGTCAATTCATGAGTACTGGTAGGGAATGAAATAACCATAAGAAATGCAAGTAGGTGACCATCAATAAGCAATTTGGAAAAATTGTTTAGGAAACCAAAAGTACAGGAAAGGTTTAAATTTGACCATTCCCCACCTCCGCCCCAAGAAAAAGGCAATACAATGAAAGAAACAAGGGACAAAGGAAAAAAGACTCGGGCTTCAGCTTACAGACTCCCTGGTCCAACTGACAGTACTGGACACTAAGCAGGAAATATAGAATCAATTCTAACTAGTCTAAAAAATCAAATTAACCAGCATTTTAAGGATAATGTCAAATGCAAAACAAAAAGAATCCATACCTCTTCTAGTTTATTATCACTTGATTTCTGAGTAGAACTATCTAAGGATGGCACTCGCTTTGATTTTTTTTCATATTCATCAATATCTCCATTTGACAAATCTTTTCTTCTCGACTTCTGAGTTTTAGAAAACTCATCTGAAAGTCTATTACATCCTTCCTCAGTGTCTCCATTTAGCTTCTCTTTCATTTTAACTTTTTTGGGCTTTGGAGCATCCAGGTCATCTGCAACACCATTTTCTCTCGTTTCTGATTTCTCATCTGAGTCATAATGGTGCCTTGATTTCCTTCTATCACTCTGTGGAAAAACAAGGAAGCAAGGACAAAAAGGTCACAAGGTCTCCTTTTAAGACTCTAGAGAAGTTAGAGCACGACTCCTCAACCAGCAAAGCTCAGTCTACCATTATCTTGAAAAGTTACCTGGTAAAATCCAGACTGGTTGCTAACGCCAAGCCTGAGCCTCATCTATTGCTTGCTTTCTCATCCCAACTCTCACATTCTCAAAACTTGGCCTCTAGTTTTAATCCCATCATAAGATTTAAGGGAAATTAAAATAGCTCCTTTTCAGAAAAAGAATGAGGAACTGAGATTTATAAATTAAAAAACAACCAAAAACTTCCAATATCTCCAAGAGAAAAAAATTAATATTTATTGAGTACCTACCCCAGCATTGTGTTATGTGTTTTCGGCTTATCTTGTTTAAATCTTCATAACAACCCTATAAGGGAAGCACAGGTCCACAATCCCTTATCCGAAATTCCGATATCCATAAAGCTCTGAAAACCGAAAGTTTTTTTGTAATTTATTTGGAGACAAAACCTTACCTGACCTGAACTCATTTGGTGGCAAAATTTGACTTGAACTAATGTGAGTCTATTTATAATTTTTATTTATTTCACTTAGTACAAATATTCATATTTAATATTAAGGTGTTTGATTATAAGCTGGGGGCCCCAAACCCTACTGGGGTGTTACCTTTCTATAAAGAGCCCCAGAATTCTGAATGCCAAAACAGATCTAGCCCCAAGGATTTTGGATAAGGGATAGCGAACCTGTATTACCTTTGCCATTTTACAAAGGAAGAAATAGAAGTTCTTAGAGGTAAGTAACTTGCCAAAGACCCACACATGGGATTTCTTGCAAGTAGAAATGCTAGAAATCAAGCCCTGTCTGACTTGAAAGCCCAAGATCTCTTCACATCAGCTTCCTCTCTGAACTTTGATAATTAACAGGTTAAAGAAAAACCAAACCAAACAAAACCATATAATTCATATAAAACTCCAACTGTTATATTCCCATGGAAGGATAAGTATATTAGTAATCCTGGAAAAGTTTTTAAGGTTTTTAAAATTTAGTTAATAGAACTTAAAAAAAAAAAAGACTATTCTGCAACTTTAATTTTAAAACACCAAACTGATGACCAGTGTTTTAATATCTGGAGACAGCAAGAAATGATTGGGAAATTTAGCACTTCAAAATCACTTAGTTAAATGTTCAAAATAAATTAGATATTAGTGACTAGTGATGATAAAAACTACACCACCAAAATTTTTACTATAATTTACACAATTTTTACAGAGTACTTTCATATATAATTTTCTTATCCGTAAAATAGGAGTTGTGAAAATGCTTTGTAAATAAAGCATTTGTGACATTTGTAAAGCATTAGAGCTTTCATTAACGTAAATTATAGGTATATGCTACAACACTTGATCTTTAGTTAACTGAACTAGCCTACATCTCCCCAAACCAATAGGTTCTACAGAAAAACAAGGTTATTTATAGAGCCAGCCTTGGGGCTTGAACTGCTCCTGGGCCCTGCACTTCAGGGAGATGAAGCAAGGTAAAGTGAGACCTCTAGGTCCAAGCCCAGCAATATCCCAAGGTGATAAAATTTGTTCCACATCAGATCCACGATGCTTGACACTCTCCCCTTCCTTGGCTTCCACAACACTCTATATTCCCTCCTTATCCTCTTACCTCTATCTTCTTCAGTGGTTCTTCTCCCTCCTCCTGCTGTGGACATTCCTTAAGTCTCTGTTCTCTATGCACACTTTATACAATTTTCATGGCTTCAGAATACACTTCCAGGCATCCTTCCTCACCTGTACTCCAGTTCTGAGTACCTAGGGCCCAGCTCCATATCTCAACATATCCAGAACCAAAGTCATCTTCATCTTAGTGCCACATCACTATCTGAATGCTCTATTAGCTGGTACTCCAATCTGTTTCCAAATCTTTAGTTATCTTTCACAGATAAAGGAAAATCAAGCACTTGTGAAGAATCTACAACGTGAAAGCCACCAATTTATAAGAATATAGTGAAATGTAAGGATAGACAAAGATATGGTCATTACTCCTCAAAAATCTTTGGGAAATACTTGGGTAAGACATACATAGGAAAAATGAGCTAACTTTATAAGGAAGCACATAATAAATGCCAATCGAATGATAAACACAGCACTGAAACAAGACTTCAAAGGGGAGTAAGATTACTGTATGTGTACACTGGAGAGGTTAGGACAGACATAAAAACCTTGACAGATGGATAGAATTTGGATGCAAAAGGAGAGGCAAGTATTTCAGGAGGAGACAAAACTAAAATAACTGTTTGGTGATTCCACTTACATGAGTTATCTAGAATAGTCAAATTCATAGAGACAGAGAGTAGAATGGTGGTTGCCAGGGCTGAGGAGAGGGGGCAATGAGGAGTTGGTGTTTAATGGGCACAGAGTTTCTGTTTGGGAGGATGAAAAAGTTCTGGAGATGAATGGTGGTGATGGCTGAAGAACAATGTTAATGTAGATAATGCTACAAAACTGTACACCTTAAAATGGCTAAAGTGGTAAATTTTATGTTATGTATATTTTACTACGATAAAAAATTTAATAGCTTGCTGGAATGGCAAGTTTATCTTGGTGATATGGTGTAAGAGCAGATTCCGCTCTCTGGGGCTATACAGAATATTTTCATGCTTTTATCAAATGCCAGCTTTCAAATACTGCTTCCTTACCCTCCAAAGCTCTGTTTTCTCTAAGTCTCTCTTTCTTTTGAGGGGTGGGGTGGGAAGTTTCTACAACTCTTCTACAGGCTCCTTGGTACCCAGCAAAGAATCTGGCACAGCTAAAGCTCAATAAATACTACTTGTGGACTGAATGAAAATACTAACAGTAAAGGCTATTAATAATACAACCCACATGATCTCCATCACAACCAAATCCTGGCACCGTTGGCTGTGACACTTTTCCTTAAGCTCTAAAGACTAATTATCGAGGTTTGAAAAGCCGAGATCGCTTTCCCCAAGATTCTTGCACACAGGACGGGGTGACGGAGAAGTAATACATATTCAAGAGAATCATTTTTCTTAATCATCTTCTAAGATAGCCAGCGAGAATCAAATGACAGGCCTCACAGCTTAAGGAAGAAGAGGAAAGAAAGATTCCGCGATGGGAGCTTGAGTCTGCCCACCTCGTAGGCGCCGACGGGAAGGGCTGAGGGGCCACGGAAGGCCGGGCCAGAGCCCAGGGCCGCCCTTCTCCAGGTTCAGGGTGTGAAGGTGGGAATGGTCCAGGAGCGACCTCAGAGGGACGAGGGCGGCGCGCGGGGAGGCCCTCGGATGCTCCGGCCCGCTTGTGACAGGCCTCCAGGGACAGCTCCCCTCCCCGCCCAAGCCGGCGCAGCCCCAAAAGGAGGCGCGGCCCATCCTCAGCGCACCTTTTGCCTCTCCTTCCTCTGGCTCTCGGTCTCCTCCAAGGGTGCCTCCAGCTCCATAATGTCCCCCCAGAGGAGTTTCCCAGGCATCATTCGCCGCCGCCGCCTCCCTCTAGGCTCGGTGGCCACAACCACCTACAGGCAGCGACAGCGTGAAAGGAAGCGGGGGCAGGGCGGCCGCCCGGCCAGGGCCGTGCGTCACTTCCGGGACACGCACCGCACGGCGGGGGAAAATAATCCTGGATCCTCTCAGTTTAAATTCTTCCCTTGCGACGCAATCTCCCAGCCAATGAGTGTGAGCAGCCTCGACGGGTCCACCCTTGTTCTGAAGTGATTGGCTCCTAGAGTAAAACCCTGGCCAATCACCATAAAGGACGCGCGAGTTGATTAGCATAAAATGATTCGGGCTTTTTTTCTCTTTTTTGTCCCCCTCCCCCACCCCAAACATTTCTCCTCCGCACCGCGGAGGCGCTCGGGGCCGTCAGCAGTCGCTGCTCCGTTCGAAGAGCCCCTCAACGGCGGCGCACTGGGGCCTGCGCGCGGCGGGCGGGCGCCTGGACAGGCCCGTGCCGGGCCATGCCGGCTGGGAGCGCCACGTGCCCCCTCGCCTTCCGCCGCCGGAAGCTGCAGGCCTCGGCCCCGCCCACTGCGAGGTGAAGCGTTAACGTCTAACGGCTTCGTGCGAGGCCGGAGGCTTGAGTTGTGGGAAGGGGGTTCGTGGGGTCTGGAGTGGGCCAGGTGGGCTTGAGGTAAAGGCCGGGAGTGGACAAACCCTCAAGTCTTACGTTTTAATCATGAATTTGGTCCTTGGTTCATTTTGGGTCCTTCCCACACTCCCCATTGGACATTAGAGGAAACTAAACCCCTAGAAAAGGATTTTACTTTACTGATGGTGATTAACTGCCCCTACATTACCACCTTATACAAAAGTGGAAAGCTTTTGATAATACAAAGGGTTAATTTCTTAGCATATACTCTCTTACATGACTGCTGCCAGCTGGTTGGCTTTCTTTTCAGAAGCCGTTCTTTATCTCGTCAAGATCTCTTCAACCCAGCTATTCTTGAGTGGACAGCAAGAAACCAAACTGAGATGTAGGTGCAGGGGCACTTCACCACCACTTGACAATGTCTAGCACACCAGCCTTGTAACCAGAGCATCAAACTTCTGTCTTGGCAAAATTACTACTTGCTACATGGCGTGGAGTTTGAGGATTGGTCCTGAATGGCTGAAACCACAAATGTCCAATATGTGATTGCAGCAGGCCTTCTGCATAAGGATGGCTTGGCCTGAAGTCAAGGGCTATATGTTTATCTAAACGCTACCATATGGATCCAATACTGTGAACAAAAGGAGTGTTCAGCTAGCGAAGGTGGGAAAATGCATCTCTCTCTCTCGATTATAAGAATAGCTATGCGTCTCTAGATCAGTGCTTTTCTAAATCTTTTTGCCCCACGCCCTCACACCCACCCCAAGTCTGCCATTGTAAAGTCTTCGTAGCACTACAACAGTATGATGTGCATAGAACACGGGAGTGGATGTGGCTAGGAATATCACACACACAAAATTGGGATAATAATAGGAAAAGATATTAATATGTTGTGGTTGAAGATCAAACATAGATTAAGTAAAGTTTTAGCTCCTCAAGCTTCTATTTTTGGCATTTTTATATTGGAGGTCATACAGCAGGTCTGAAAAAGGAAAGGATTAGACTGTTCGATTCTCCCGTTGCAAGAGGCTAATGAATATATAGTGTTTTACAGAATGACCTCTTGTGACAGAGACATTCTACAAACCTTGCTTTTCTAAGCCCCAAATTCATTGACTCAAATCTCTGGCTGCTATGTCAGGTGGAAAGAGCAACTGTGTGTAAATTAAAGCTAATCATAAGTAACTTGATCAAGCTGGAGCTTAGCTGAAAAAAATGTGGGTACTACTACATGTGTGTTCTCAATGGGTATGAACTAGAAAACTTGGGAATGGGGATGAGGGAATGGAGAATTTTTTTCATATTTTTCCCTCTATAAATCTCAAGAGATTTATTGATGAAATTTATTGGGGGAAACATGAAGGGGTAGCATGAATAATTAAAATGTACAAGTAACTCAAAATATCATCTTATTAGAACATCTTGATTTCCCACACATCTTACCAGAGGCACTGATACAATTTCTTTCTCAAAATTTAAGAGTTTGGGTGCCTAGATGAGGCTCTGTTCCAAGGTTCTATAAAGATTTCCCTTGCCTTTGGCTTCAGTTCATTAAACTTTATGACCTTAAGACATAAAAACAAGATGACTATAAACTTGCCTCTCTCTCGTCATTCTCAATTCTACAGTGCTAGATTTTAATTTTTACTCCATAGTTAGAAAGTAGGCAAAAAGACCCATCATTTTGCCTCTTTATGTCAATCTCATATTACAAGAGGAATTGAACCATTATTTTATTTTATTTTAGAGGAAGATTAGCCCTGAGCTAACTGCTGCCAATCCTCCTCTTTCCAGTGAGGACGACTGGCCCTGAGCTAACAGCCATGCCCAGCTTCCTCTACTTTATATGTGGGACGCCTACCACAGCATGGCTTGCCAAGCGGTGCCATGTCCACACCCAGGATCTGAACCAGCGAACCCCGGGCCGCTGAAGCGGAACGTGCGCACTTAACCGCTGCACCACCAGGCCAGCCCTATTTTATTTTTTGAGGAAGATTAGCCCTGAGCTAACATCTGCCGCCAATCCTCCTCTTTTTGCTGAGGAAGGCTGGCCCTGAGCTAACATCCCTGCCCATCTTCCTCCCCTTTATATGTGGGACACCTACCCTACCACAGCATGGCTTGCCAAGCGGTGCCATGTCCACACCCAGGATCCGAACCGCCGAACCCTGGGCCGCCTATGTGGAACGTGTGCACTTAACCCCTGCACCACCAGACTGGCCCAATGAACCATTATTTTAAACTGTTATGACATGGCAATAGTTTAAGGGGCTGCTATAAATTGCTCAAGAGACATTAGAGGCAGAGAATGAGTGTTGAGAATACTAAGAAGTAAGGAGAAAATGAAAGAGGGAACAGGAGGGATGTTTCTGCCATTGCTAGACACATGACCTTGGTCAACCCAATTCTAAAACCTGGTTTTTGTTATTAAAGTGGGAACAAAAATGCCTTCCCTGCTGAAAGTGCAGGGAAATTGGGAGGATCAACTGATATAACAGTACTACAGAGATAATGTACAAAGGTGCTTACATTTCTACCTTTAGCTCCAGGTTTTGACAGCGTTAGAGCTAAGAGACAGCTTTGAACACATTTAGCACATGTATACTTATGTATGTATCTAGCTCCTAATTCAAATTATTTGGAAAAGCTTTTTAAATGTCTAACCTTTGGAGGGAGGTCTGTTTCTTTAGTCAATTGCTTTGTAGATGTTTTGAATCAAGTGATGGAAGGGAGTAGTTCATATCAGTTATCCCAGAAGAGGGCACCATTACCCAAGAAATGGTATCTGCTACTGCTAAAAAGGGAACATGCTTCTAAAGGCCTAAATGGGAGAAAAATCTGTAGAGGCCCACAGGATAATCATGAGTTTGTTTTTGATACACCTATTCTTGTTTCGTGACTCTTACGTCTCTCTTCCCCACTCCCTTTAGGCACTAGGCTGTCTTCCCCATCCCCACAAGCCTTCTCAGGAAGCTTGTAGGATGGATTCTCAAAACACAATTGCTCCCAATCTTTTCACTACCATGGGTTTTTCCATTGTTTGTTTCTCATGGATCTGACATTTTGAAACCTTTTTTGTGCTAAATTGCATTTAGTAATAATTGATTCATGGTCATTCTGTGAATAAGACACAGATGCAGCTTAACAATGTCATACAGCATGTGATAGTTTTTCATTATTGAGCTGGTGTAATTTCAGCCACTGCAAAAGAAACTTGACATTTTAGTTAGCAGAGAGTTAGGCAAAGGAAATGAACAATTTCTATGAGGATTTTTGAAATAGGGAAAATAGTTTGCAGAACCCAGCTATTCTCTGAGCATTCTGAGGAGTCTAAGATCACATATGAAAGAGGATGAATCAGATCTCACATAGCATGAATGGCTACAATAAGCCCATGCTTTACATATTTTATTCCTATTTATAGCATAAGGTAGTAACTGCAAATTTGTTAGCCAAAGGCATAATACCTCCCCTAGGCATATTTGGATCTTGATTGCCAATACTGTCCATAATCTTAACATAAAGGACTGAATCTCTAAATGAAGGAATTCCAGACAACCTGGCAAAAAGAGGGGACCTGTATAGTAGGCCTATATTGTATTACCTATCAGGCAAGTTTTGTGAATATACAAATATATAAAAATATACACACATACATTTATAGCAATATTAGTGCCTTTTGCATTGGGCACTTTTGATAGATTATCCTCAAATCTTACAACAATCCTGTAAGGTAGATGTCATTGCTATCTCCCTTTTACAGATAAGAAAACTGAATCAGAGTAGTTTAGTAACTTTCTCCATTACACAGCTACCAAGACTTGGAATTGGGATTCAAACCTGTCTGACTCCTAAGCTCAGGTCATCATGCTGCCTCCACAGAACAGTTTTCTCATTAAAGAACAGACTACAATGGAGAAATCAAGAACTAAAGTTTCCACACACAAAAATTAATTTTGGGAAAAAATGCAAATCACTTAGAGAATAATCTCCAAACAACAATTTAATAACACATATACCCATCTTTAATATCTGTGGTCATATGCTGTGTTTTGTAGAAGGGAAGTTTATTGGTTTCATAATAGGCTTAATACATTTAGAGAGTGTCATAATGCATCCAGTGGCAAAATTAGATGGATTTCATTTGGTCCCTAGATGTGGCTAGAACCACAAAAACCTTTGGATTCCTCACTCTACTAAGAAACTTGTCCAGGTCCAAAATCAAAGATAGAACAGAGTTGCTGGTGCTTCTTTTTCCAAGGATTGGCAAGGATAGGTGCAGAAATGGAGAACTGGAAGCAATACTCAGGAATCTTGCATGAGTTCAGTATTTCACAGGATCCTCACTGAATTTTTTTTTATTGAGATATATTTAACATATAACTCTCACTGAATCTTATAAGCACAAAACCTTACAGTCGGAAGGAATCTTCAAAATCAACTAGTTCAGCCCCTCTGTTAATTACTGGAAATAACCTCTGCAACATACCCGTCAAGGGATCAGCAAGCCTCTGCTTGAATGCCCTAAATAATGGGAAATTCATTTCTTTACAAACATGTCTATTTCATCTACAGATGGTTTTGTCTAATGCGAAGTTCTTCATATCTTTGTCCTAACTTCCATTCACTGATGCTGATTCCTAGCTGTAAGACCCCCTAAAACAATGCCTCCCCTACAAGACTTTTCTCTGAAGATTACCCTTCTTGGTACTTTACCTAGGATTTTGAATGTCCTTATGATCACAACTAATCTTCTTGGAATGCCATGGTAGGTTATCAGGGCTACTGAAAACTAACAAGAGAGAGTGGTACAACCACTGCAAAACAGAGCAGTGAATGTGACCTCCCCACCTATGCACACCCTTAGGGCCTGGAGGCAGCTCTCCACTGTGCTGAGCTTCATTCTGGCCTTCACTGTTATCAGTTTGGTGAGAGTTGGAAAGAGGCACTCTCCAATTATTCAATCATCCTTGAGATTTAAGGCCTTGAGAATCCTTAGAAACCTCTTAGAAGAAACATCCCTTCAACCATAGTCAGCATTAGCATCAACCCAACTTGCCAAAACCAGTTTTGACTTTTCCACGTTCCCCAAACCAAGACAACTGCCTATTCCACTATTTGGTCTGAAAAGCCCTGCTAGAAAAAACTCTGGCAAAGCTATGTAGACCTTATCATGAGTGGAAACGGATCAAACGTAGATGAACTGTCTATCGGCCATCTTCCATCTTTTCTCTAAATCTCTAATTCAGAACCTCCCTTTCACTCACAAGCCATTCTGCTTCCCTTCGATCTCCACCATCTGAGAACATCCTGACTTCTCACTGCCATGCTATAGAGAGAGCCTCAAATGTGAGGAGGAACCAGAGAAACAGTAGAGCCAGATGCCTACTGCCACAGGTATTTTGGACATTGTTAGTCAGTCACAATGTGGAGCCATTTGTTCATGTTCAAGCTGGTCGCAGAGAAGATCCTTGGCAGCCATGATTGGATGGAAGGAATTCTTGTTGCAAAGTACCTAACACATCTACATAAATTCTTTCTGATAATGATAAAAGACTTTAGTTGCAAACAAAGTATCTATGTAACCCTAAAAAACTATTTTCTGGATTTTTGTGTGAGATCCACCTAACATAAGAACTCAGCATTAGTGTGGGTAGAGAAATTCACTAATGGGTAGTAAATTAACATCCTACGAATTTGAGAAACTAATGAATGTCTGAAAATTCGAGTTAGTTACATTTAATTGGAGAAGGACCAAGGATTCCATTTTTTTAATTGCATACAATCTACATACTCCCAATAAATTCCTAGTAAGATAAGGTTAAAAAAAAAAAGCTTTAAAATCTCAAAAAAGGAAAAAAGCCAGTAACTAGAACAAAATATGAAATGAGATTAATAGCATATATGCTTCGCTTTAGAGAATTCTTATATACTCAATTGACTAAAACATCCTAATTAAAGCTGTACATTTTTACAAAACAAAAGCTTCTAAAAGGAAAATAAGAATTAAACATTTATGACTGGAGTTAGTTGTAGTAAGGGATTGGATGTGAGTGTTTGACTGCTCTTTGTGCCTTCAAAGTTCTGCAGAAAATTCTGTCTTCTTTTTAGTTCATCCAAAATGAGTGAATTATTAGATGCCAGACTCTGTGTCCTAAAGATATTAAAAATAATAAAATTATTTTCTTCAGAAGGGGCCTGGATTTCTAATCAAGGCATTATACCTTCATTTGTTACTTTGAAGCAATATAACATTTACTAACACTAAGGTGGACTGATCAAATATCTTAACCTTTAAAAATCTAAAGTGCTCTTTACATTTTAAAAGCTTCTCAATAGCACCTCAATTATTTGACAGCTGCTTTCCAAGAAGTTCATATTTTCTGAACATCTGTTCTCAGATGCACTATCAAGTACAATCTAGTCAGAAACAATAAGTTCTCTGAAAAACTCTTCTATACAACTGAAGAGACCAGTATCTTGTGTAATTTATTCCTTTTTCGAGAAGTCATACGGAAGGGAAAAGACAACTATATTTTTCATATTGTTCACTATGTTCCTTTCGTAGGAGCTGTAAGCTATGTTAGGCCCTTATTTAACATCTGCCTTGCTTCAGCCAGGTCATGAAACTGTTTGGGCACTTTTCTTTTTCTTTTCTTTTTTTTTTTGAGGAACATTAGCCCTGAGCCAACATCCACTGCAAATCTGCCTCTCTCTGCTGAGGCAGACTGGCCCTGAGCTAACATCCATGCCCATCTTCCTCCACTTTACACGTGGGACGCCTACCACAGCATGGCCCAACAAGCAGTGCCACATCCACACCCAGGATCCAAACTGGTGAACCTGGGGCCGCCAAAGCGGAACATGCACACTTAACGGCTGCACCACGGGCCGGCCCCAGCATTTTGCTTTTGACATTCCTCTTTTCTCACCTTACCTCCTCTCCATCACTTGTCCATTACATTAAGCTATGTCTCAAAAATGTGTCCTCCAATAAGTCTTCCCACACACAGCCCATCACTCAACTCCACATCTCTTTCGCAGTTATGAAGCGTCTATGCTTTGTTCTTGAGTTTAATCTGTCTGTTTATTGTTTATTGGTCTCCTCAACTACATTCAATTGTAAGCCTCCTAGAGGTAGCAACAACATCTTGTTCATCTCTGTCCCCCTAATCTTTACAACAATTATGGCACATAACTGATATTCAACTGCTATCTTCCCTCCCTTTTCCTCTACTTGTCTTTAAGGATTATAGTTATAAGTCTTTCAAGAAAACCAAATTATAAGCAATTGTTGAGAAATTAAATTTCTCAAGATTTTGCAAATTTAAATTCTCAATTGCATGTCAAGGAGTAATTTCCCTCATCTGATTTGGGTTTTTTTTTTTTTTTAAAGATTGGCACCTGAGCTAACAACTGTTGTCAATCTTTTTTTTTCCCGCTTTTTTTCTCCCCAAGTCCCCCCCAGTACATAGTTGTATATTTTAGTTGTGGGTCCTTGTAGTTGTGGCATGCGGGATGCCACCTCAGCACGGCCTAACAAGCGGTGCCATGTCCGTGCCCGGGATCTGAACCAGCGGAACCCTGCTGAAGTGGAGCACGAGAACTCAACCACTGGGCCACAGGGCCAGCCCATGTTTTTGTTTTTGATCTTGCCAGACAGAAAGAAAGGGAATCCATGGCTTGTTGGGTTACACCACCATTGTTTACTTTGGAGACAACATGTTTTGATACTTCAAAGACTTAATATGAATTAAACTATTGTTTTAAGCAGAAAAGATCTGTTCCCCAATAAAGAAGTAAAGATATGTTTTAAAAATGCAGACTTCCAGAAATTTAGCTTAAGTTATAAACAAGCAGAAATGTCTGAAAACATTTATATGGAAAAAAAAAATCACTGGAGATTGATTTATTATAGCAAAAAATTGGGAAATCTAAATGTCAAAGGAAGGAAAATACTGGTTATATACGTTATTATATACAGACTAGAATACTAGGCAGCCATTAAAAAGAATGAGCTACAGGGCAAATCTTCCTCAAGCAAAAAGAGGAAGATTGAGGGGCCAGCCCATGACCGAGTGGTTCAATTTGTATGCTCCGCTTCTGCATCATGGGCTTTTACTGGTTCAGATCCTGGGCAAGGACATGGCACTACTCATGAGACGTCCCACATAGCACAACCAGGGGACCTACAACTAGAAGATACAACTACGTGCTGGGGGGCTTTGGGGAGAATAAAAGGAAAAAAAGATTAGCAACAGATGTCAGCTCAGGTGTCAATCTTTAAAAACAAAAAAACAAGGAAGATGGGCAACAGATGTTAGCTCAGGGCAAATGTTCCCCAACAACAACAGAAAAAGAAGGATCTATATGTATTGATTGCAGGATATCCATAAGTTAGGCGAAAAAGGAAAGCCACAGCTCTGCATGAGTTGTTAAAAAATAATTACATTCAGGGCCGCCCGGTAGCATAGTGATTAAGTTCACACACTCTGCTTCAGCAGCCCAGGGTTCGCAGGTTCGGATCCTGGACATGGACCCATACACCACTCGTCAGGCCATGCTATAGTGGTGTCCCACATGCAAAACGGAGGAAGATTGGCACAGATATTAGCTCAGGGCCAATCTTCCTTACACACAAAAAAAATGACTATTATATTTATAAATGCACAGAAAAATTCTGAAAGGTTATATACCAAACCATAACTGTTAACAATGTTTAGGTCACCTCTATGGAATGGGAATGGAAAAGGTTAGGGAGGAACCGGCCCCATGGCTGAGTGGTTAAGTTCACGCACTCCACTTCAGTGGCCCAGGGTTTTGCCAGTTCGAATCCTGGGTGCGGACATGGCACTGCTCATCAGGCCATGCTGAGGCAGCATCCCACATGCCATAACTAGGAGGACCCACAACTAAAAAAAAAAAAGAGAAAATACACAACTACGCACTGGGGGGCTTTGGGGCGAAAAAGGAAAAATCTTAAAAAAAAAAAGAAAAGGTTAGGGAATAAAGACTTCCAGTTTTACTTTTTACTTTTAGGTATTACTTTACTTTTTCAAAAGGAAGTACACAATAATTTTATATAATAAAAAAACTAATAAAGATATATGCCAAACTTCAAGATGACCGTTTAGAAAACTATTTAATAACATGAGAGGAATGTTCATGATATACTGTTAATTGTAACTACAGCCTAAGCCCAATAGACAAAATATATAGATCAATATGTTCAGACTGAAGTGTTGTAAATATACCAAAAAAAGGATTTTTAAAAAATATCTAGATGGTAGGGTAATTATAGGTGTTTTTAAAAATACTTTTTAGTACTTCTCAAATGTTCCATTATGATCATATTACTTTTATAATCTGAACAATGTTATTTAAACAAATTGGTATGGAAAATATTAGTGGAAAGTAGCCATATCTCTTCTCAACCTGTGCAGAATCAGGAATCTACGGGAACTCCTCCAACGCTCAGTTCAGGAAGTGCTTGGTTTACAGCAGTTCTTTCCTATTAAGGCTTAGTAGTAAGTGGTGCAAACTTTGGTTCACATTAAAAATAAACTCTACCCTATTATATAAGAGATTTCACTGTAACTTTATACAATTTATTCAGTAAAGGCTGGCAGAATTGTCTCATAAAAAGTTTATTCAGGGGCCTCCCTCTAGGTAACTCACTATACCCTTAATTTCAATAATTCCTGTGGGGTAGTGGCTAATCAAACAGTTTTGTATGCACTTACCGTGGAGAATCTATTCCACTATCTCCTGCCATGCTATGATTTTCTGTTCCTTCCAAGTGACTATGTTCATGCTGGGTATCCTGAGCCAACACTGGCATACGTGAAGTGTTGAAAAGTTCTAACTTCTGTGTGAACTGTTTGCTCACTTCCTGATTCTGAGCACTCTGACTCCAACTAGTTGGTTTCTTTCCTTTGTCACCAACAGAATCTTGCAGGGTTTCAGCTTCAGAACTGGCCTTCCTTGTGCTATAGTAATCAAATATACTTCCATTAGCAGATGCTGAGGCCTGTCCACATTTAGCAACACTAGGTTCCTCACCATAGTTAAAACTGGACCGGGTCCCTGAATTGAGGCCACAGCTTTCAGCAGAGAGATCAGCTTTTTGGCTCTCACCTGGGTCAGTGAGCAATCCAGTGGGTTTGTAACATTCATTTCCCTTAAGTACCTGAGGCTCAAACCTATGTATTTTGCTGTTGTACTCAGTCAGAGATCGGTCAGTCACCTTTTGTTTTCCTAAATGATTCCACTTGCTTCTCCCTGGAAAGGAATACTGAATGTGGCCAGGCAGTATTTGACATAAGTCATCATTTTCAGAAAAGTCATCCTCATCTAGATATAATGAACTGCAGGCACCATCATCATCTTCCACTTCATTCTGATACAAGGCCTGGTCATCATCAGAGGGCCATTCATTTTCTAGGCTCACAGTCTCTGCTTTCAGGACAAATGCCTTTCTCATTAGTGTTTCTTCTGAGTCTGTGTCTTGTCTCTCAGGTTGTCTCAAATGGTTCACACCAACTCGGTAATCCAAAAGACCAAGATTTTGGAACTGATGCATTGTTTTATCAATTAATCTACAAGCAGAGGATGCTTGGTCTAAAGAGGAGGAACCTTGTGACGGCAGGACATGTTCTGTTTCTTTTATCTCCTCTAATGTGTTAAAGTGAGAATAATTTTTTCTTAAAACTTTAGGGTTTACCTCATTTTCTCCACCATACACATCATATCTCAACATGCTTTCCCTAAAGGAACAGCATTTACTATCATTTTGCAAAACACCACACTGAGAGTAATTTAAGAGGCGATCCTGAAAGTCATCACTGATAGATTTGACAGTAGAATTATTCACATAAATGGATTCTGCCCTCAGTTTATCACTACATTGTTCAGCACACAGCTGTTTGGCTTCACTTTCCAAGATTCTCGAGGAATCTAAAGACCCTGACCTTTGGAAAGGCTTCCCCTTCAGTCCAACCTGACTGGGTTTCAGATCACTGGTCTTCCGAATGGTGTGCCCTTTGGTAACTGAGCTCCCTCGGTGAGACAAACCCTGGAAAGGATTACTGATTCGCTTTTTGTAAATCAAATGGGAACCTAGCACTGAAGGATTCTCACCAAGTGGTTTCTGAACTCCTGCTTCATTTGGGCTCTTAATTCTGGGGGTGGACTGTGTAGGGAGGAGCGTGGGGCCTTTCTCCAGCCTAACGCTTCCTGGCTGAGGCTCACTTCCCTGACTCCTGCCTTTGTGTCTATCCCTATGAGAATGGCCCCGCCTTTGAGGCTTTGCAGACCGGCCCTGCCTCTTCTTAACTCCCTCTTTTGAAGGATATTTATGTTTGACTGTCAGTATATCAGTGGAAGTGCCCTGACTATTATATTTTTTCTTTTCTTCATATTTTTGCATTAGGACGGTATGTCTGATTAAGTTGTCAACAGTCAGAACAGGATTAATTCGTTTGATTATCTCATGTTCGATGTCTCGAGGGATATTGTCCAAATTATCTTCATCTCGGACAGGCCATTCTTCTGGTGGGAACTGGGCAGAGAAACTGCTGTGCTCTGTTCTGGACTTCTCCTTTCTGGATATACTGCGCCAGAAGAGGCTAAAGCCAAACTTCTTGCCTTTTTCTCTGTCTTTTGTGTATGGTAAAGGTTTGGTTCTCTGACAGACGTGATTCTCCTCAGACAGTGAAACCACTCGACTCTGTACCAAAGATTTGGATTCCCCAAGACCTTTCTGGCCTTTTCTAGTCACTTCTGCAGCAGCTGGTGGTTCCTGTACTTCTAGAGTGCACACTTCAGGGAAACACCGGCAAGACTGACAATGGGACACGGAAGCAACATTTTCTTTGGCTAACTCTGCACAGCTCTCCATGCTCACCAGATATGTAATACAAGTTGGCGTCGGGTGACTTTTATCTGACAGGACTCTCTTATTTTCCTGGGGGGTTGTATTTGTGATGAAGTAAGTATGAGGAGTAACTATGAAGTATCCTTCTCCAGTGTGATAAATCTTCCTTTCTTTAATCAGAATCCCCAGAGTGGTATGGAGAATATCTTGAGATGGAACTGCAATGCCTAAAACAAATAAAAATTTTAAAACTGACAGATTTTGAATAAGAAACATGTTAATGAGTGAAATCAGTAACTCAGAAATGACCACACATTTGTTTGATGAACACAGAGCTAACTGTAACACAATATTTATAATTACAATGCCAAAGAAGCATTAATAATCATAATTTAATTGAATAATAGGAATATAATTTGTCCACACAAAACACATGGCTAGGTTAATGTTTCAGTACAGGAAAAAAATCTGAGTTCACTCAAATACAAACACAAAGTTATACAACCCCATTATAAATTTAAATTTTGACTAAGGAAAGCATTCTTGACAGCAAACCATGGGAGTTTTTGAAAACCACAGTCTCACAGCTTAAGTCTTAATAGGAATCTATAGAGAAAATGAAACCAATCTGCTTGGGTGAGGGCAAACTACCCAACGTGTGGATTACAGTGGTTTTTCAAACTGAGACAGTAACAAACAATTTTAAAAGAAATTCGCTTTTCCAAATAGCAGGATTCAAAATTATATTGGTATTGTGAAAATAATGTTAAAAATGTTTTATATAACACTGGAAAAAAATACATCAATATGTTAACATAGGTTTCCTTTGGGTGGTGGTACTGTAAGTGGTTACTTTTGTATATTTCCTGGATTTTTCTACAATAAATATATTTGTGTTATGATGGGAAAAATAAAAAATACTGTTCTACATTCATGCAGAATGAGATCAACATATGCTAATGTGGAAAGATCTCCAATATGTTGTGGGTTTTTTTTGAGGAAGATTAGCCCTGAGCTTATCTGCTGCCAATCCTCTCTCTCTCTCTCTTTTTTTTTTTTGCTGAGGAAGACTGGCCCTGAGCAAACATTTGTGCCCATCTTCCTCTACTTTATATGTGGGACACCTGCCACAGCATGGATTGCCAAGTAGTGCCATGTCCACACTTGGGATCTGAACAGGTGAACCTCAGGCCACCAAAGTGGAATGTGCATGCCGAAGTGGAATGTGCGCACTTAACCACTGCGCCACCAGGCCGGCCCCTCCAATATGTTTTTAAGTTAAAAAGGGAAAGGTGGAGAGAATGTATAGAATGATCAAACTTATGTTATAAAAAAGGATACATATACTCAAATACAATTTATGAAAGTATACATAAGAAGCTATAAAAAACAGAAGGTGTCATCTCGGGGAAGTGGCAATGAAGAATAGGAGGCGGGGGGAGAAGACGAACATTTCCTTTTTGGCTTTGCACCCCCTTCTACAGAGTCTGATTTATTTATTGCCATAAGTATTATTTTTAAAAAGGTCATTTGGGGCTGGCCCCGTGGCCGAGCGCTTAAGTTCGCGTGCTCCGCTGCAGGCGGCCCAGTGTTTCGTTGGTTCGAATCCTGGGCGCGGACATGGCACTGCTCATCAGACCACGGTGAGGCAGCGTCCCACATACCACAACTAGAAGGACCCACAACGAAGAATACACAACTATGTACCGGGGGGCTTTGGGGAGAAAAAAAAAGGAAATAATAAAAATCTTTAAAAAAAAAAAAAAAAAGGTCATTTGGAAAGTAAAAGAAATACCCTTATCAAGTTTGTTGATGTAGGCCTTTGCCTGGCATGGCTCTAAGATATAGTTCTATAATAGAAAAAAAATTGGATATCACCCAGTTGATTATATGTTTAAGATAATTTGTAAACAGAAACCAAACACATGCAATGAATAGAGCAAATACTCTACCTGGGTAATGTTTCATCAAATGCTCCACCAGTGATTCTTGCGTTACTACAATCTGAGCGGCGTTCATATCAGATATAACACAGCAAAGAACTTCAGCCAGAGGTACAAACTGAGACTGAGCGACTGGATTCATTTGCACTGGAAAGACATCACCTAAAGTGGAGATTAAAAAAAAAACAGGAAAGGTGATAAATTTGATGTAGTATAAAATATTTGGAATTAGTGAATCGAGGATAGTTATAAAGACTGAATAGCAGGTGGAATTGCTATTCTCTCCTCAGTCTTTATTCAGAATCTGTTAACATGACATGCACAGTGATAGAAACTATGGAAGAAAAAGGTTTACCTTGTGGTCCCTACTTTTAAGAAGTTTGTAGTATTTGTCACTACTTTACAAGCAAGAGATAGTAAGTCTCCATATGAAAGGCACAAAGTGCTCTCAGAGTTCAGGTCAGACAATGCTTGTATGGCAATTAACATCTTTCAAAGCATTTTTTTCACATTAGCTATAAGAGACAGGCAAGGATGGAATTATTTCTTTATTTAAAATATATAAAGCCATAGAGGGGCTGGCCCCGTGACCGAGTGGTTAAGTTCGCGCGCTGCGCTTTGGCAGCACAGGATTTCACCAGTTCAAATCCTGGGCGCGGACACAGCACCACTCGTCAGGCCATGCTGAGGTGGCATCTCACACACCACAACTAGAAGGATCCACAACTAAAATATACAACTATCTACTGGGGAGATTTGGGAAGAAAAAGCAGGAAAAAAAAGATTGGCAACAGTTATTAGCTCAGGTGCCATCTTTAAAAAAAAAAGCCATAGAAAGCTCAAGTAATTGTCCCAAGGTCTAAATGCAAATGAAGTAACAGAAATAAGTCTTTTGACTCCTAATCCAGTATTTTCATCATGAAAAATTAAAAATATAAGAGGTACCTGAAAGAAAAGACTACATAACTGTAATTAAAAGTCCAGTGGGCAGCCCAGTGGTGCAGTGGTTAAGTTTGCATGTTCCACTTCTCGGGGACCCGGGGTGCACAGGTTTGGATCCCAGGTGCAGACACGGCATCGCTTGGTAAAAGCTATGCTGTGGTAGGCATCCCACATATAAAGTAGAGGAAGACGGGCATGGATGTTAGCTCAGGGCCAGTCTTCCTCAGCAAAAAGAGGAGGATTGGCAGATGTTAGCTCAGGGCTAATCTTCCTGGGGGGAAAGTCCATCAAGTTAACAACTTTACAGACACCCCCATATCTACCTTCAGAGGAAGTCTCCATATGGGCCCCTTCCAGAGTTAATGAAACTCTTGAGATTTTTTTCTGATAAAATGCTTAAACAGCCAAGGGGAAACTAAAATTAAAAATTTTAGAGTTGTTTAATATTGCCAGAAATATTTACTGTTTGACCCCAGCTGAAAACTGGTAAGATATTTAGAAGGATTTATTTTTTTGTAGCTCTATGGTCAAAAATTGGCCAAATTAAAATCTGATATTCAGAACCTGATAGGAATTTTTTATAGGCCTTCTTGCCTAGGCCAAAATAAACTGTATACTCAAGAGGGAGAGAAGCAAATTGGCGATGATGTAGTTGGACAGGCAGATCAACCTATGATGTCATTTAAGCTACAACCCAATTTCTGAGGAATTGAGAGCAACTGTCCTTATCTTACAAATATTTGCAAAACTGGAAATGCAGCTCTAGAGCAATTCAGATTCTACCCATTCCCTCTCACCAATTCCAACACCTCCTACATTTATCTCAAAAGGCCTGTAGCCTCTCTAGAAACTCTTACTTAGACCAACCCCAATTCACAAGACTGAAGGGGGACAGAGAGGCAAACGGCTATAGATGCGCCCTTGCCCAAAATTGAGCATCTTTAAAGTCTCCTCCACAAATATTAGTTGGAAAAAAAAAAGTTTTAGCCACCTAAACAGGTAATCTTAATTTATTCCATCTGCCAGAAACAAAATTTGGATCCAACTATACTTTTATAACTAGTGAGCTTTGGATTACTGTACCTGATTTACAGCAATTTTAAAACAATAGCTATGGTGTCTCTATGTACGTGTGTCTATATATACATATGTTATAAATGTGTGATATTTTTCTACCTCTGGATGGTATTATCAAATTTAATTTGTAGAGAGCTCTACTTAATTGGCTTAAAAACAAATAAGCACTATATAAATTGAGTATACTCTCAAAAATATAACTGAGGGGCCCAGCCCCGTGGCCGAGTGGTTAAGTTCCTGCACTCTGCTGCAGGCGGCCCAGTGTTTCGTTGGTTCGAATCCTGGGCACGGACATGGCACTGCTCATCAAACCACGCTGAGGCAGCATCCCACATGCCACAACGAGAAGGACCCACAACGAAGAATATACAACTATGTACTGGGGGGCTTTGGGGAGAAAAAGGAAAAAAATAAAATCTTTAAAAAAAATTTTTAAAAAAAATATATATAACAGAAATTAATCCAGGGGCTGGCCCAGTGGCATAATGGTTAAGTTCACATGCTCTGCTTCTGCGGCCCGGGGTTCACGAGTTCGGGTCCCAGGTGCAGACCTATGCAGCGCTCATCAAGCCAGGCCATGGTGGTATCCCACATACACAAATAGAGGAAGACTGCCACAGATGTTAGCTCAGCAACAATCTTCCTCAAGACAAAAAAAAAAAAAAGAAACTAATGCAAATGAATTTCAGGATCACGTGATCCAGGAAAATATTCAATATTAAAGCTAATTTAAGTTTGTCAGTTTTATTAAAATAGTCACATCTTCAGAGTTATCAATATTGGATATAATGAAAACATGCAACTTTTATTCTACCTGGGTTATTAGTCAAACAAGCTCATGTTATCTGTTACAGAATTTGCCAGCAAGAAAAAAATAAGACGATGGCTAACTGCTTTAATGTCTCATGAGAATTTCATAAATAATCTAAGTATGATTGTCAAGAACAAATGAATTATATAGATGTTAATGCAATAAAAATTTTTAATTGCAATAATTATGGTTTGTGGTATGTATACTTAAAAATAACTTCAAAACGTTTTGGCAACTTGAAATTTAGAGTTTTGCTAAGTTAAATTAAATGATGGGAAATTCACTAAATTCCTAGATCATTTCCAGATGAGATAAAATATTAAGCATTATTGGCTTTTTTTTTTAAAGACTGGCACCTGAGCTAACTTGTATTGCCAATCTCCTTTTTTTTTCTTTTTCTTTTTCTTCTCCCCAAAGCCCCCCAGTACATAGTTGTATACTCTAGTTGTGCGTGCCTCTGGTTGTGCCATGTGGGATGCCGCCTCAGCATGGCCTAATGAGCAGTGCCATGTCTGCACCCAGGATCTGAACTGGGGAAACCCTAGGTCGCTGAAGTGGAGTGCATGAACTTAACCACTTGGCCATGGGGCTGGCCCCTATTGGCTTCTTATTACAGAAAAACTAAAAGATGTTTAGATCTATTAGTAAATATGTCTTGTACTATGTTAAAAAAAGTTATGCTATGAGAAAATGTGTTTTCAGTAAAACAAAAAAAGGAGGGGCAAAAGAAATGGAAATATTTTTGTTAAAAAAGTAAATTTGTTCTAAAGTAAAAAGTTGTGGAAAAGAAGAAAGGACAAATTCTGAATGTAAAAAAGAAAGTTATGGGAGGTTTGTGGAAGAGGAACCCTGAGAAAAGAGTTTTGTGGCTAAGACTGGAACAAATTTAATTAAGTAAACTAGTTTTAACATCAAAAGTAAGCTGGAGCAAAATTAGAATTTGGTTTTCTATTAAAATTGTAAGGTTTTCTTGGGCTTTTAGTCTGCTCTTGATAAAGAGATTATGAAAGTTTTTTCTTTACCTTTGAGTGGCCTACCTAAATGGAGGGATATTATGTTTTATCAAAATAATTTCCTGTATTGTTTTGATCAGATCTTTAATTACAAGAGCTAAGTTTTTTCTTACAACCATGTAACTTCCTGAATTTGCCTGAAAGTCTTTAATTCTCACCATGGTTAAAAGGATAACTAGACATTGTTTCACAGTGAACTATGATCCTATTTGACCAAGTGTTTTAAAACATTTTGATATTTTTTATGAACTTCCCAAAATCAGATTCTAAATAAAGTCTTTTTGACTTCTTGCTAACTTTGGGATTTTTCAGAGGATCCCTGAAACATCTCAAAAGATTTGTTCTCTCTCCTTATAAAAAGAAAGATATTAGGAGCCAGCCCCACAGCCAAACGGTTAAGTTCATGTGCTCCACTCCGGTGGCCTGGGGTTCACCAGTTTGGATCCTGGGCGTGTTTAGCTCAGGGCCAATGTTCCTCACCAAAAAACTTTTCAAAAAAAAGAAGGATATTAAACAAATTAGGCTTATCTGATATGTTAAATTACATGGGAAGCTTTGTCAAATAAGTGATGATAAACCTTCCTGGGTTATATTGTGTGGGTGAATATTATTAATATCAATGTTCTAGAAATTATACGAAATTTTAAAAATTCTCCTATGTCCTGGTATAATATTATCACTTGTAAGTCTAGTTACTATCTTAAAATGTGTATGTCATAGGGGCCGGCCCCATGGCCGAGTGGTTAAGTTCACACGCTCTGCCGCGAAGGCCCAGGGTCTCGCCGGTTCGGATCCTGGGCGCAGACGTGGCACCGCTCATCAGGCCATGCTGAGGCGGCATCCCACATGCCACAGCTAGAAGGACCCACAACTAAGAGTATACAACTGTGTACTGGGGGGCTTTGGGGAGAAAAAGGCGGAAAAAAATAAAATCTTAAAAACAAAATGTGTATGTCATAAAAATAACCAAGTTTGTCAATTGCATTATAATGTTAAGTCTTTTGTCATTTATGGATAGTTACGGTTTAATGATCCCTTTGCAAAAATGTTTCATCTTCAGGGAGATTCATGGAAAGGACTGTGACACTTACTCCAGAACACAGGTTTCTGATAAACTTTCAGATCATAAAACTGAACTAGGTAAGAAATTACAGAACTCTAACAGAGAGACTGATGGCTTCATAAAACTGCTAACAAAAGATCAAGAATAAATATTAATTACGTTGGACTACATGAACTGAGGAGGATGCTAATGTTTTGTTTTTCCAAACTTAAAGTAATATTTTCTCTTAGGCTATCAACAATTTGGTAAGATATACCTTTGTGAACAAAGAAGGAACATTTACTTTTTCTCCCTACCTGATCCCTGCAGAATTCAGAAACTGAGTGAATATTCTTATTTTCATTTATATAAATAATCAGGCCAAGTTTTAATACAAACAAATTAGTTTTACTGTGATTATCTTTGGTTAAAAAAAATGAGGGTAACTGTAGAGAGAAGAATTATGTTTGCACCTCTGTAGATATTAGACACCAGTTCCACTAACTGCCTTTGAGATTTCATTATCTACCTGTAGACTGGACTCCCATTGACTGTTCACGGTACCCCCTTTTGGAAAACATAAATTCACTCATAAGTCACCTGCAGATCAATGTCTATTGGTATGCAAACTTCTACTGATTCCTTGTTGTCTTATGCTAGTATAACCAGCTCTCTAATGTCTTATGCTCAAGCCTATCATCAACAGGTTAAAGAAGCTTTCCTGGATCCCAATTTGAAGGATCCTGTTGGGCACAGTCTAGAGCCTAGTGACTGGGTATTCTGGAAGCATCATCAGAGGAAGACAGCCCTAGAGCCCCATAGGAAAGGACTTTACCAAGTGCTCCTGACCACTGGCACTCCTGCAGAACTAGAAGGCATTGAACCTTGGAGACACATCTCACAGCTAATGAAGGCTCCACCTGAGATCTGCTCCTGTATAAATGCTGGAGACCTCCAAATCTAATTGACGAGGAAGAAAAGCAGCCGACATTAGAGGCAGACAGCTTTCCCAAGATGGCTGGACCAGGTCTATACTTTGTAATCACTGTTGCTTCTCACCTTATTTTCTCCCTCTCTTTCTTAGAAAGATAATACTCTTATTGGCATCTCCCAATCTATTAAAAAAGGGGAAAATCTTTCTGACTATTGAATTTGTCATCAGTAGCCTCATTCTGTACATGAATCTAGAGAATCCTTTAGTGCATTTAATTACCAATCTGTCTACCATTCCTCCCCAATTCCTTGTGCTATGTGTCTAGAACTTCTCACCTAACTAATCAAACCTCCAGAGACTTAAGAGAGAACATTTGTAACTGTTGTAAATACTTCTTGTTTTGCTTGGGTAAACACCTTTGGCAAGCTAGAGTAAGAACAGAATTCAGGCACAAGCCAAATGGTTAAATGAAGAGCCCACTGACAACCAGTCTTTCTTTGATCTTTTTAGCTGGCTGCCCTCATCTCTTTAGCTGCTTGATTCAGGTCCATTCTTCAATTCGGACTTAGCATTTCATTTGTTATTATAGTAATTCTCATTGTAAAACTTTGTCTCCTCTGTATAGCTCAATGTTATAAAAACACCACTCGAATAATGGACACTCAGGACTTTGAAATGATTAGTAAGGCTTATGAAACTTCACAGAACGACAGAAGATGTTTATCCTTAAAAAGACTTGAAAGGAGAGCTTTATTCTGCTCTGCGCTCTTGTTGCTCAACCATGGTCTAAAAGCTCCTAAGGAAACCACGTTCCCTCCTGGGTGGGACATGACTACCAGGAATGAACCTTCCTGGAGATGAGGGACCAATGATGCTTTGATGGCTGACGAGCAATGTTTTCCAACAGTTGATCAGCAATGCTTCCCAGTATTTGATCAGCAATGCTTTTGGAAAGATATTGATCAAAAGGGAAAAATGTGAAAGATGACATGAGTGGAGCCATATTAAAACAGAGCTGGAGCAGCCATTTCAGAGGAATTGTCTTGCACATCTTGTTTTCTTCCAAACTGGACCAAACCACCAACATTCCAAGAAGTCAATAAGGACAAGAATCTCCTGTTTGTGAGGACTGATGAAATTGGACTTTAGCTGATGACTGAATCACTAGCCAATCAACAAAGGACAAATCTAGCCTTAACTCATCTAGCACCAGTGGACTTTTCTTTAATACAACTTCATCTTCCTCTCTTTCCCCCATAAAAACCCTGAGCCCCTCTCCTGTAATCAGGACACTATTTGGGTTTCTACCTGAATCTGTGCTCCCTAAACTGCAATTCTTTCATCCCAAAATAAATGCTTCTCTGCCTCTCATTTAGCTCTTTATTTTTAGGTTAACAATATCTATAATTATTTCAAAATAAAAGTTAAAAACATTTTCAGAAAGCACTACTTTTAGTTAACAAGCAGAAATGTATGAGAAACAACTTTTTTCCCACATTTTTTTAAAATTCCAAATAACTTTTTAAAAAGAATCCTAACACTGCTTCCAGATCCAAAGACATTCTTAGAAATTTTATTCATTAATTCCTACCATGGTGTGAGATGTGATTTTAAAAGAGTAAACAAATCTATCAGCTAGAAAGACAAATTGCCCTTTTTTCTCCTTAAAAGTAATACAACTATATGTCAGCTGCATTTTAGAGAACATGTTAAATTGCATTTAACCTCTGCTTTGGAGCTTCCTCTAGACAAAGCCTAGAGAAAGGTTCTCAATGTGTCTCCTTCACAGCCGTTGCTAAGACACGTCTTCAGGTGCGTAAATCATCAGGAGATTTTTGTGCAGAAAAGCAGAGTAAACCCTGACGGGAACATTTGTGACAGAGGGGGGAATCATTTTTAAGCTACAGCCACAGATTGTTTCAGTTACTTCTGCATTTCTTGGGTTTTTGGAATAGTTAAAATACAAAAATTAACTTTCTCTGTTAAAGATCCCACTTACAGATGTAACCAGACTTCCCAATAAAAGAAGGCTAGCTTTTTGGCTTTATCCTCAACCACTATGGAGTAACGGAAGAGCACCCTTAAGTCCAAGCCTGCTGTGGACCTCTGTCTGACCCTTGAGCTGGAGCGGAGATGAGAAGGCTAGGAGAGGCTGTGGGGCAGAGTAAACAGCTCACAACAATGTGCTCTCTGTTTAGAGTCTTGTACTCTTGGTGCTGGGGAAATGAGAAAAGTGTTTAGGCTGAAAGACCGGTTTCACAAAAAATACCAACAAAGGAGAACCATATAGATTTGGGGCTGCTACATTTAACGCCACCTTTTCGCAAAGGACATTTTTGTTAATTTATTGATACCTTGCTGTGTTTCCAAAGTTAAAAATATTTTGGTATATAATTTTTTTTTAATTTCCAAGCTATGATGAGGCAAATTGCGATGAGTTTTAAAACAATTTTTCTTTGAAAGTCCACCTTTTTGGGAGGAAAAAATAGTGGAAGGCAAATGTATGTAGCATGTAGACACCCAATCAGCAAATGAAAACGTAAAGCTCTTAACTATCAGAAGCTGATGAGGGCCAGCCTGGTGGCACAGCGGTTATGTTCGCATGTTCTGCTTCTCGGCAGCACAGGGTTCACCGGTTCAGATCCCACATGCGGACATGGTACCACTTGGCAAAAAACCATACTGTGGTAGGCGTCCCACATATAAAGTAGAGGAGGATGGGCATGGATGTTAGCTCAGGGCCAGTCTTTCTCAGCAAAAAGAGGAGGACTGGCAGTAGTTAGCTCAGGGCTAATCTTCCTCAAAAAAAAAAAAAAAAAAAAAAGCTGATGACAGGGGCCGGCTCCCCAGCCAAGTGGTTAAGTTCGCGTGCTCTGCTTTGGCAACCCAGGGTTTCGCCAGTTCAGATCCTGGACATGGACATAGCACTACTCATCAAGCCATGCTGAGGCGGTGTCCCACACGCCACAACTAGAAGGACCCACAACTAAAATATACAACTATGGACTGGGGGGATTTAGGGAGAAAAAGCAGAAGGAAAAAAAAAAGCTGATGACATTCAGTAAAGTCCAGGGCAGGCCCCTTATAGCTTGGGATCCTAAAATGTGACTACAATCAGCCTCCTGTGTGAGGGACATAAATTCACATAACCCAGGCAATCAATGCCGGCCCCCTGGTGCCTAATGACAGTGGCCTAGAAGGCCCCTGGCCAATAGGAGCAGAACCCTGGAAAAGTGTGGCTTTGCTCCTGGAGTTGGTGACAATAGCTCAACAATAACCCGGTGCAATCAAAGACCTCATCAAAATTCTGAGGAAAAGGTGTGGTTTCCTTATGTCAGGGCACAAAGGCCTCCTCCATATGCCTCAAGTGGAAGGCCTCTAGAATAATACCCTATCCTGGCTGTTTTCTATCAGCGAAGAAAAGCGGCTGAAAGAGACATTTCCTGGCCAATTCATGAGTCGTGAATACTCATGCCCCATTGCAAAATAGTAAAAGGGACCTTCATGACAAATATGGATACAGCAAGATTGCCTTTCACCAGGCCTAGAGAAGGTAGCTGGGGTAGACCAAGCAAACCCTCCCTGAGACTGCGGAGAAATCTTCGACCAGGGCCACTGAACTCCTAAATCTGCCAGTTACAGAGCATCAGCTGGAAGCTTTAGGAAAATTAAAGCAAGCCTAAACTTTGCACTGTCATAAATGGGAGCGCTGGTGTCAGCACAGTGGCCTGTCCAGCAAGGTTATCTTCCCCAGGGCTGGTGGGTGTGGGGAGCACAGGCCAACAGAGGTGTGACAGTGATCAGTCCCGGAACCTAGTGAAGATCTGAGGCAAGGGCAGCAACCCCTGAGTTCAAATGATGTATTCACTCCACGTCTTGAAGGTGATTATCAATTAGTTTAAGGTGAGGTTTGGTATCACAACCATTTTAGAGGAAACAGCCAGATGCAAGAAAGCACGTGACCTCAGGTGTCCAGGTGAGAAAGGCAGAAACAAAATCACTATCATGCAGTATTTTCATTTATATTTTTAAGGCATCTAAACAAATTCCAAGAGGACCCCCTCATGGAATCTAAATTCTGACATTTGAATTCAGGGCGTCGCATTTGATTTTAAGGACCATAAGAGACTGTGCTACCAAATATGCAAAACAGAGGAAAGATTTCTTTGGAAATCTGGAAAGCATCCACATGAGAACTTTGTTGTGTCATACTAAAATGTGAATTTGCAATAAAATTCTAGGCAAAACTAATCCTTACATTACTTATTTCACATTCAAAACAAAATTTTCTCCACTATAAAAATGTTTAGTCCCTATACAAGTGTGTTTACGGACTCTGTGCTGGGCAGTCTGCCAGAAATTCATGCATTATTGACCTTCAAACGGTTTAACTGAGCCGCTCAAACTCAGCTAATTACCCGGACACATGAAATCCGAGACCGTCTTTCTGGGCACCTGTATTGAATCACTGTGGGAAAGGTATCATCTGCGTGCATTAGAGATGACAATAGAGCCTGAATGAAACAGCCTGCAGATACACTCATGTTTAATCAAAAAGGATGTTTTGTTCTAAGTAACCCAAGAAGCTTCCCTGATTTTAAACCACACTTTCACCCAATACAGAATTTCCAAGTTTCTTTAACATTAAAATTAATCTGGAACTTTTTAAAAGATGAAAGCATCTTGTAACAAAGTGCATCTTATCAGAGATAAGAGGCTGTGCAAAAATTTCCATGGCTTTAAATAATTAGATCTATTGTGCTATAATTTTAAATAGGTTCAGAAAAGCAAACAAAATGGGAACAAAAAGAAGAAAGGTTTCAGGCCAGCAAAACCAAGCCCCTCTCCATGCCTCCCTTTTATTTTAATAAAATAAAAGAATGCAAACACTTTCCTCCGCATTTAGAAACAAAAGAGTACCAAGACTCAGAAACCGGCTGTAGATCTAAGGGTCGTCGGTTATCTGCCACGGAGGCTGAAATCCCTTCTCAAGCACAGTGTGTTTATTTTGGACTCCTGGACAGACGGCTTCCCTTCTGGGAATGCCCTCTGTTGAAAAGCTAAAGGCTTCCCTCAGAAGGCTGGGCTGTTAAACAGCAGGAACCCTTAGCTACCTTCTTTAATAACCACACTTCAACCTGTCAGGATTAGTAAATCAGCAGCCTTTTCTTTTCAAGCAATACGTCCACTAATGTCGACTATCAGTTGAGGGGGAGAGGCCTTGGGCCATTTATGACGGGACCCCACGATTTGGTTGTCAGACACGTGGATATGTGGAAAAGACACAGAGATGGCTCTGCTTCAGGGAGCCCCTCCAGCCTCTGGCATCCTTCCCCCACGACCACCACCCTCACTTCGGGTAGAGAGGCAGGGACACCTGGCTGGGAGGGAAGGATGCGAATGACTCAAATCAGCTGATTTTTTAAAAACACTAAAATTCATTCACACTCAGCCCCAAAGCCCTCCAGCCCCAAAACTTCCACTTTGGATACGTTAACGACTTTATCCAGGTGTGTTAGTTTGCTAAGGCTGTCAAAATAAATTACCATAAGCTTAATGGCTTAAAATAACACAGATTTCTTATCCCACAGTCTACAGGTCAGAAGTCCGGTGGGTTACTCTGCC
This sequence comes from Equus quagga, assembly GCF_021613505.1. Classification (NCBI taxonomy): domain Eukaryota; kingdom Metazoa; phylum Chordata; class Mammalia; order Perissodactyla; family Equidae; genus Equus; species Equus quagga. The sequence goes on from NC_060268.1 coordinate 128,060,267, forward strand.
GGGTCTCGCAGTCTGGCTGTGACCGGAGGCTCTGCGGAGAAATCTGCTTCCATGCTCATTCAGGTTTTTGGCAGAATTCAGTTCCTTGTGTTCGTAGGACTGAGGACTGAGGTCCCCATTCTCTTGATGGTTGTCAGATGGGAGCCTGTCCTCAGCAACTTAAAGCCACCTGCATTTCCTGTCACGCTGCCCCCTCCATCCTCAAACACAGCACCAAGTCTTCTTCACACTTCAATTCTCTCTGACTTGCTCTCCTGTTGCTGTGTGTCTGCTTCCAGCCAGAGAAAGCTCTCTGTTTTGAAGAGTTCACGTGATGAGATGGGCCTACCCAGATAATCCAGGATAATCTGGCTCAAACCTATAACCTAATGACATCTGCACAGTCCCTTCTGCCGTGGAAGGGAACACATTCCTAGGTTCCAGGGATCCGGAGGTGGACATCTTCGGGGGCATTCTGACTACCACAGCAGGAATGAAAGGGGCAGGAACAGCGGAGGAGAGGCACAGGTGGTAAACCGGTCGGCCCTGCGTCTCCGTGGCTGTGCAGGAGAACAGTCTTTCTCTGCCCTCCAGGCAAACCTGGGACTAACCCAGATCCTGCTATGTGGCTCCGAGTGAGGAAGCCACCGCTTTTCTCTGGGTCTCAGTTTCCTTGTCTGTAAGTGTAGGGCTGGGCTAGATCAGCATTTCCTAAAACATGTTCTGTGGAAAATTCGTTCCACGAAATGCTCTGCAAGAAAAGGGTCCCAAGGCCAAAGGTTTGAGAAATGCTGCTTGGAGCCACAGCGGCCTTGTGAAAGGCTCTGAGAGCTGCGACAGACGACCTAGTTTACTGAAGCCAACGTTCCTCAATCGTATTTGGCAACAATCTCTTTTTGCCAATACCCATTATTACCCTTCAGCTGTGACATCTCTCCATTCAAACCGGCCTCTTCTTGGGACGGCCCCGTGGCCGAGTGGTTAAGTTTGCGCGCTCCGCTTCGGCAGCTCACGGTTTCACCGGTTCGGATCCTGGGCGCGGACACGGCACTGCTCATTAGGCCACGTTGAGGCGGCGTCCCACATGCCACAACTAGAAGGACCCACACCTAAAATATACAGCTATGTACTTGGAGGATTTGGGGAGAAAAAGCAGAAAAAAAAAAAGATTGGCAACAGTTGTTAGCTCAGGTGCCAATCTTTAAAAAAAAACACCTGGCCTCTCCTTGAATAGTCTACTTTCTCATTGCTGTGACCTTGTCCGTTTCCTCCACCGAAAGCACTTATTCCCACACCTCAGTGTTTCCTGTCATGAAGTCCTGTCACGAAGACTGGCTCAAATGCCATGAACTGTTCTCTGATCCCATCAGCTGAAGATATATTCTCCTTCCTACACAGAACACTTAAGAAACACTTAACGAGTGGCTACCACAGTTTAGCCTTGGGCACTCACGGTACATTGATATTATAATAGCACAGTCCTTCAAGCATTCCTTATCCAGCAAATATTTATTGAGTACCTACTATATGCCACTTACTGGGGATACAACGGTGAACAGGACACAGTCCTTGCCCTCGAGGGGCTCCTATTCTAGTGGAAGAGTGGTGGTTGGAGGCAATCATAACTCAAAGTGAGAGCTGTAATTGGTAGGCCTGGGACTTAGCATTCCTGGGCCCCTCTCCTGAATGCCAATTGCAGAAGTTTGTGGATGCCTGGGCAGGACTATCATGAGGAAGAAAAGCCAGGCTTGTCCCTGTGGGGCCTTGGAGTATCTAAGGCAACGTGGGATGATAAAAGGAGCCCTGGAGTTGGTCAGGCTCAAATCCTCCATGTCCACTGACTGGACTGTGTGGCCTCTTTGAGTATTCATTAGTGACCTCAACCATTCAAGACAAATAACAGTGTCGAGCTCAAAGGTTATTGCGGGAAAACATCCAGAAGTACCTGGAATAGGATTTGACACACCTCAGTTCTTCTATTGATATCAGCACTCTAACTTTTCTTCCCAAATTAGGGATATTAAACTTGACCATCCCTTGTTCATGTCAGTATTAGTACTTGTAGGGCACTGATTCTGCACATGGACAGATTCCGCAGCCAATCCTGACTTTTCTTTTCCCAAATCCCGACACTAGTCCTGCCCATGATCTTCTCTCCATCTGGGAGAAAACAATTTATGTTGGTAAAACCTACTGCTAGCCCTGCATCATTGCTGAGAGGCATACCTCAGCGGTCTATTCTATTCAGTAATATTTTATCATGACTCCTTGTGACAACTACTGTAGGTTGGCACATTTAACACACATTCCCAATCACCTTTTTCCTTGCTTTCCTCTAGTGTGGAGGCAAGAAAGCATAATACTCAATTTCCCAGACTCACTGAAAACTAGTGGACATGTGACATCATTGTGGTCAAGAAAATAAAGGGAGTCAGCTGCCAGTGCCAGGAGAAGAGACCTCACAAGGAAAAAGGCCTTCCTTCATCTTATGAAGAGGATGCAGCCATCTTGTGACCATGAGGTGACAAGCATGATGTCAAAAGACCACCAAGGAAGGCAAAGCAGAAAGAACAAACGAACCCAGGTGTCCAACAGCCTTGCTGAGCCACTGTGCCTGGCCCCAGGCTGCCAACCTCCAAACTTCTTGTCATGAGACAAATCTACCCTTCATTTCTTCATGCCATTTTTGGAAGGTTTTCTATAATCTGCCACAAAACACATCTCTAACCAAAATACTTAGTCAAGGGCACTTGACATTTATTTCCTCTTCATATTTTCTGCTGGGAGTAAAATGTTTGTCTTGCTGAGGGCCTGATTAAATCTTCCGGATCTTACACCAGCTGGATGCTTTTATTTCAGCCCCTTAACTGCTGTGAAGCTAGAATGCCACACTGATGGTATTTACAGAAAAGGTGTCAGGGTTCCTGCTGCTTTACCCATGTCATCTCCAGCCTGGGATACGCTGGGAAAAGAACAAGATGCAGAAGCTTTAGCTAGTATTGCTAATGTTTAACTGCTTGGGGAAATCTGTACTAAAAAAATTACAATAGGCACTCTCCCATGAATGAGGAGGATTTCTTATTGCATGTAGAAATCACATAGGGGAAGATAAGAACAGTCACAGCTGTACAGCCCGCTCTCAAAATGGGGATCTACAGTTACAGCCCTGAGAATGGGATGCCTTTCAATCTGTCCTGAAAGGAAGGCCTGTGAAATGGAGCCAATAAGTCAGTATCACCGTTAACATCAACGTAAGATTAACTCAGGATTTAAAGAGGCAAATAATGAATAACCCCACTCCTATTTCAGGGGTGGATAATCCCTGCCTTTTGTTGAAGAAAGTTGCCTTCGGTCCTGAAAGAGCCTGGATCCACCTGGGCCCCAGGTCTCTCCAGCTGGGTCTGCATGGTGGTGGATTAGCCCAGCAGAGGCCGCCTGCTCCAGTGAGGACGGAAACTGGGAGAGGACTCTACTTTGCATCATGAGATAAACACACATCATGCTGCCTTTTACTCTAGACTATACAGACACACACATACACTTTACCAAAAAGCATCACAAAAACTGCAGCCTTGCCAACTCCTCTCCTACTGAAGGGGGGGGGGGTTGGGTGACCCAAAATAACGAACAGGACGTGCCCCGGAACCCAGGGAGGCTGGTGCACGCCCACAGGTGCTCCCCGTGCCCTCTCAGAAGGGCTGCTCTGCCCAGTCAGCCGCCCTCGCTCCCACCTCTGAACCAATCTTCCCCAGTCTGGAAAGCATCACTGAGTTTCTGCATCAATGGTCTCTTTCTCTCCTCCCAGACTGTCTGCCGTGCTCCGGCTGCTTTCAAGTTGATTACAGACTCTTCTGGCTTCCTGAAATATTAACTTTTAAAAGATAAAAGCCACTCCAGGGATACAATTCACATAAATGTAGATTTACTGAGAAGCACTTCTAGGCTGACAGAAACTTTAAAGACAAACTCTGCAATTTTAAGATTGTGAATTCCCTTTTCTTCAGCACAGAAGGCTTCATATTACATCTGGGCAGATGCGACTGCGCCTCAGAAGGACTTGTGCATATTTTCACACGGTCATTGCCTTAGAAATGAAATGTAAAGTTCACCACCCTGAGAAATCTGAAAAGAGGCTGTAGGTCTTGCTCAATATCAGTGGCTCTGATCTTTACATGTGAGGGTCGTCTGATCACTGCTTCCAGGAGCCAACCACCTGCTGCACTCGAAGCCGTCCATTACTGCACCTTTGACCCGAGGCAGCCAGAACGTTTTCTCAGATTACATTCTGGTAGAAGGAATGCAGGTTTATGCACATCATATTGCGAGTGTGTCCAGGTAGAAACTACCAGGGTCCATCTGCAGAGGTCGTCTGACCTCTCCCCTTGCCCTCCACACAGACCTGGCTCCCAAACTCCACTCAAAACAAATGCACATTGTCTCCTCCTCATTCTCTTGGGTTTCAGCCCAAGAAAGGGGCTCGAATGTATCTTTTTTTTTTTTCAGTGAGGAAGATTGGCCCTGAACTAACATCTGTTGCTAAGCTTCCTCTTTTTTTTTTTTTTCTGCTTTATCTCCCCAAATCCTCCCCTGTACATAGTTGTATATCTTAGTCGCACATCCTTCTAGTTGTGGGATGTGGGAAGCCGCCTAAACGTGGCCTGATGAGCGGTGCCATGTCCACGCCCAGGATCCAAACCCTGGGCCGCCGCAGCAGAGGGCGCGAACTTAACCACTCGGCCACAGAGCCGGCCCTAAGCTTCCTCTTTTTGCTTGAGGAAGATTGTCCCTAAGCTAAACATTGTCAATCTTCCTCTGTTTTGTACGTGGAATGCTGCCTCAGCATGGCTTGATGAGCAGTGTGTAGGTCCACACCCAGGATCCAAACCTGCGAACCCTCAGCCGCCGAAGCAGAGTGCACAAACCTAACCACCAGGTCACCAGGCTGGCCCCCCAACATATATTTTAAACACACTTGCTTCCTAGCTTATTGCTACTCTAGTCCCCTCTTCTTTTTAGGAGTCTCAGACTGACATTCTCCATTTACTCCTGAATTACACCCTCTCCCAAGGATCACACAGAAACCACTCCCACCGCCAACATGCCAAAGGTTGTCTCAACTCCTACTCACTTCACCAACCCACTTGTCCAAGCCACCTCCTCAGCTTTCCACTGCCACCTCCCCCTTTAGCCTGGCAGCCCAGCGCATGGTGCCTAAACTCAGCTTAGAGAGCAAAGCCAGTTCCTGTGGAATTGCCTAGAGCGGCACAGACCACTGGGTCCTGGGAGTCATGCATCCGTCCTGCTCTCAACGTGGCCCAAAAGAGTAAATCATTAGCAAGAGAGCAGAAGCTTTGAAGAGTTGGGGCTTTCTGGATGAATGTTGCTGAAAACTTGGGATCCTTAGCCAAGTTAATTTACAACCATATAGTGAGAGAACTCTAAAGAGACTGACCTAACTCTGAAGGTGTGTTTGCATTTCAAGGGAAAATTAGGCCCAAGTCTTTGAAGACAGCTCTAGGTCAGAGCTGGAGATACTAGGGCTGCTCTGGCTCCTGCAGAGATGTATTTATATTCCAAAATGTTAGAGGGAGAACCCAGGATTCTTTTCATCCTGTCTCTAAGCAACAAAGGTTTTTCCCCCTCCTTCGGTGAAAGGGGAAGGAAGCAGTTGCCCCTTTCTCCTGTATATAAGCAAAGAAAATTCATTTTTCTCCATCCCTCACCTATGGAGGGTCTGACTGTCCATGCTGAAGATTTTTCCATCTGGCTTCCATCACATCACCCCAGGGGTAAGGACCAGGACAAGGGGTGCTGATGCAGTTATAATTATTTACATATTTTTATTATTGTGTAAGTAAAAACTAATCTCTCTGATCTAGTACATCTCATGTGCATTCAGAATAAAATTAATAGAGATAAATATTAAAAGTCCAACAGTTACAGCAGCAAGGATAACGGGATCCTGTTTGTCACACGGTTTACTGGGAAAGACAGATGAGAGCCCTGAGGCTGGTGGGCAGGATTTCAAGAGCATCCATGGGAACCAGCAGCAGACCTGTTGAAAGGACTGGGAAGTCTGTTAGCCAGGTATTAGGAGACAGGCTTGGAAAATGCAGCCCAAATGGCAGTTCTGGCTTTTGCTCTCTCCCCTGGGTGGGCCCAGAAATTCTTAAAGGTGGGCTTTAGGTGGGACAAGGGACGCTTCTGGTTCTCTCTCCTACAGGTGAGAGGAGAGTTAATTAGCCCTAATTAGCCCCACAGCCAGAGCAAGTCTACGAGGAGTGCAGAGCTAAAGTGCTCAACAGTGCAGGGAAGGTGTCTGCATTACCATCCTGGGGGCACCTCTGTTCTCCCCTCTGATCCTCAGCTCCCTTTCTACGCCCGCTGATCTTCCTGTTTCGGAAGGCACTACACTAGTCCCTTTACACAGGCAGAAAGAGGGGGGTGTATGGGAGATTTGAATGTGGATGGCTCTGTTGGATAGTAGCACCCATGTACCCATGTGGAGAGAGAACACAGAGCACAGGGTTGATGGAGACGCTGAGGAGTGTGCAGCGACACCTCCGTGAGCGAGTCCTGGGGCTTTCTCACATAGGCCAAACAGGAGGGGGAAGGAGAGAGTTGTTCTAAAATGCCTCCCACCAGCCCGCATTTTGCCTCATTTCTGCATTCCCCACCAGGGAGGAAACAGCTTCTCCCCGCAGCTGTGATTTTTATCCCTGTAAATGCTGACTTCAACTGCTAGCAGTTTGTTGCACTGAGAAGAGGAGTTTAAAAACAGCTTTGTATTGTTTTCCGTGCTTCTGCATCTGAATGTATGGCAGAAATTGATCTGGATGTTACACGCTTGTCATAAGTGCTCAAGAGGGACCGTCTCATCTCCTCCCGATCAGGGAAAGCTGCAAAGACAACTGTTAGCGGGACTCCCTTGCTTTCTGCCACTATGGCTGGCACAGATGACTCCTAACCCTGAGGTTCTGGCAATAAAGGAGAAAACTGTTGGCTTCTTACCATCAAATTAGAGGCCTGAAATGTTACTGGACTCTAGATGTGGGAGACAGAACAAGTCCCCGTGCTGGATTTTTGCTGTGACGTTTGCCTTAGGACAGGTAGGACGCCAAGACAGCATGAAAAGGCAGGGAGGCGGTTTCCAGATTAAGGAACACTTTAGGAGGTTTTGACGTGGTTACTAGACATGTGCCTTTTTGAAAAGCAGTCTTTAAGCTTGCTAATGAGCTCTTGTGGAAATCAGAGGCACCCATTTGTGGAACAGGTCAATGCTGGACTCTATGACTGACAGGTGAAAGGAGCTCTTAAAAAATCCTTGCAAGAAAGGCCCTGCTAGCTAGGCAGTGTCTCAGCTTGGTATGAGAAAGGGGCAGCTATCCCCTTCTGCTGTCCCACGCCAGGAAAAGCTGCTGCCTTTTTTGGGGGAGTCAGAGGAAATCCTAGCTTCACAAGGTCTCCCTTAATTGCCTGGCCTGGCTCACTGGTGCCTGTCATGGTCTTCAGCTCTGCTAAGCTGAACACTGGCATGGTTGCCCTGCTCCCTGAGCAGAATTCTGACTCTGAGACTGTTGAAAGACACCGCTTTGTGGCACCGTGAGATGTGGAAATGGGTCATGAATGCCGGTGGGCCTGTCTGGACCGCACGCTGATGCCTGCAGAGAGGGCTGTTCTGAGGAGGCCGTGCTGCTGGAGCCTGACTCTCTCATGGAGGGACTCCTAGGAAAGCCGAAAGGCTGAGGAGGTCAAATCACCAGTGTGGCCCCTCCATTCACTCAGCAGACTAAGTCAGATGGGACTTCGGGCCGTCTCTCGGGGAGATGTCACTGCTATTGGCTTCCGTGTTCAGCCTTTCTGACTTCTGCAGTCAGGCAATCCGTGCCTTTTCTGCTTGTGGCAGAGGACATCTGACTCACCCTTCGCCTGCTACACACACCTCAGTGAGGCAGCTTGACTGTGCAACGCAGCTGTCACCAGGGAGGGCTGACCCTCTTTGGAGGCTTTTCACCGGGTCATGGTCAGGGCAATCAGGGCAGGGGCAGTATAGGGTTATTTCAGAAAAAACTTAAATTCAGAATTCTGCCCTGACCATTCTCCTGGACAAGGCATATCTTTCTCTCTCTCCCCCTAACCAAAATCCCAGATCAGCTTGCCTGAAAAGGGTCTTAGGAAATTTAGATTCAATAATTAAGTCTGTTCGAATTGTGTGAAAATGTGCTGTAAAGAGGATTTTTGTCTCTCTTGCACCCAACCCTTCTGGAAGAAAGGTCTGGGTGAGAGGAGTGGTTGATGGAAAAAACCTGTGAAGTTACTGACCCTGTAACAATGGAAGCAAAAAGCAAGGCTCCAGGGAAGGGAAAACTTCAGACTCGGGAGATGGAGGGCAGAAGACAGAGGGCTAACGATCTATGTTTTTCAGAATCTGCTCCTGGAGCCCTCCTCCCAGAAGGGGAACACGCGCTGCACCCCGGACCTGCCGCCCTGTGCCCTTTTTCCTAACTGCCTTCCTTGTTGCTGTGGGCACTCCAAATTCAAACGGACTGCGAAGCACGCTCCTGCTGCCTGACAGCTGACCACACACAGCAGGAGATAGCCCCAGCTCCTGCATTGTCCACGCACACCTCTGGAACACACGAACTGGTGTCCTGAGCACCACGGTGTGACATTTGTCCCTCACTTGAGCTGATGTGACTCATGGCCCGGCCCTGCCTCACAGGTATTCACATCAGCTCCAGCTCACTGGGGCCAGTTACACGGATGACAGAATTTGCCACAGATTTCTTTCTTACAGGCCATGGCAAAGTTCGAGCAAAGTATTAATATAACCAGCTGTACCTGCATATATGCCTCAGGCCAGGTGGGCAAGGTTAATACAGAAACCTGAGGAAGCCACCAGGCATTCTAAGGTAGACCTTTATGGTAAATGAGATTTGTTCAACTGAGTAAAACCAGAAGGCGCCCTGGAGGCTGAGGCCAAGATCAACACAACAGGACTGAGCTCATCCCGCCCTTGGAGTCCTGCTGGCAATAGCTGGGTGAGTGCTGTTTAAGATGAGCCCAATGGACTTGGTCCTAGCTCCTACTGGTCAGGTTAAAACAAAATGACCCACAAAGTGGCATATTATGGAAAACCTTACCAGTAGCCAACTATGGAGAAACACAAGAGGTAGAATCATGGGATAGAGAGAAAAGAGTTTTGTGTTTCTGTACAATTGGGGTTTTCTGAATAAATTTACTGAAAACTTGGGATCCTAGGCTAAGAGCAAGTCTTGGAAAACTAATTTGCAACTGTACAGATAGAAAATTCCAGACAAATTCACCCAGCTCTGGGGGTATGTGTTTATATTTTAGGGAAAATGAGGCCCAAGACCTTGGATACATCTCTAGGTCAAAATTCAGAGGTTGGGGCAGGCCCAGTGGCACAGTGGTTAAGTTCACACGTTCCGCTTCTCAGCAGCCTGGGGTTCGCCGGTTCAGATCCTGGGTGCACTCATGGCACCACTTGGCAAAAGCCATGCTGTGGCAAGCATCCCACATACAAAGTAGAGGAAGATGGGCATGGATGTTAGCTCAGGGCCAGTCTTCCTCAGCAAAAAGAGGAGGATTGGCAGTAGCTAGCGCAGGGCTAAACTTCCTCAAAAAAAAAAAAAAAAAAAAAAAACAGAGGTTATCTGAGCCCCAGAGAGATGTGTCTACATTGCAAAAGGTCAGAGAACCCAGAATGCCTTCCATCCTGTCTCCAAGTAGCAGAGGTTCTTCTCCTTTTGGGAGAGGAAGGGGAGGCAATTGCCTTTCTCCTGTGTACAAGCAGAGAAAATCGATTTTTCTCAGTCCCATGCCTCTGGAATAGTCCAGCCACTTGTCTGGGAGGTTTTTCCAACTGCTTCTCATGGCGTCGCCCCAGGACTGATGTAGTTTTTATGTAAGTAATAACTAATACGGTTCCACTTCAAGATGTAAGTGTGAGAAACTCTGTGAACCACTTCCTAGCAAAACAAAGCTGGTGGAAACTATTAAAAAAAAAACATTCAAAGTCTCTGGAAATTCTTCCCAGGGCATACACCAAATGGGGAACATTTATTCAAGAAAATCTAGTAAATCTTGGTAGGAACAATGAGAGTCTGTGGCAATTGAGCCACCAACCTCCGCCTCCCTCCCCTTCCCACGATTCCAGCTCAATTTGATGAAAACTCCACTCCAGGCGAGTACGGCCAAGAAGTCAGGGTTCCCTCTCCTTCAGCTCCCAATCAGGGTTCACCACATCTCACTGGGAGGGGCAGGCTGCCAGCATTTTCCATCCCCTCCAACTCTGAGCTGAAGAGGCTAAATTTAAATTCCTGGTGAGTGTGGCCGAGAGATTAGGGGTTCCCTTTCCCCACTCAGTCCTGACCCACGTAGTCCTGGCTCTACTCCAGCAGCAGCAGGCGAAGAATACTGGAACCCCAACCCCCCTCACCCTAGCTCACTCACAGGGCACGGGTTCCACCTTGGGAGAGCAAGCTGAGAAGACCTGAGGCTACCATTCAGTTACCCTGAAGATAGATCAATAGAGATTACAGAAGCAACCCAAAGAACAAAAACAGAATGAAGAAAAACGAACAGAGCCTCACAGAAATATAAGACTCCTTCAAATGCACCAATCTACGTGTAACAAGAAATACTGGAGGATAGGAGAAAGAGAAAGGAGCATAAAAAATATTTGAAGAAATAATAGTAGAATCTTCCTGAATTTGCTGGAAAAACATTAATCTATACATTCAAGAAGCTCAAAGAACTTCAAGCAGGATAATGCTACACACAGACACACCAAAATGGAAACGCTGAAAGCCGCAGACAAAAAGAAAATCATGAAAGCAATGAGAGAAAAACAACTCACCACATACAAGGGAGCCCCAAAGAGATTAACAGCTGACTTCTCACCAGAAACATTAGAGGCCAGAAGGCAGCATGATAACATGTTTCAGGGGATAAAAGAATAAATACTTTGTCTGTGATCCAGGATACCTCATGTGTGCAATCTAATAAAGATGAATATTAAAAACTCGACAATGCGGGGCTGGCCCAGTGGCACAGAGGTTAAGTTCACATGTTCCACTTTAGCAGTCCTGGATTCACTGGTTCAGATCCCAGGCGCAGACCTACACACCGCTTGTCAAGCCATGCTGTGGCAGGCATCCCACATATAAAATAGAGGAAGATGGGCACAAATGCTGGCTAACGACCAGTCTTCCTCAGCAAAAAGAGGAGGATTGGCAGCAGACGTTAGCTCAAGGCTAATCTTACTAAAAAACAAAAAAACAAAAAAAACCTCTACAATGCTCTAATTAAAAGATTTTAAAATTCAGTGAATTTTTACTGCCACAGTTGGAGGACAATTATATGAGAAAGTGAGTTAAGATCCATATGATTAAGTTTACTCAAGGAGCATTCAAACTTTCTAGAAAATTGAGGCTCCCTCTTCCTCTCAGTCTTTTTGCAAGGATGGAGTTGTGTTGACTTTGTGTGGAGATCTATTTCCCCTTATCATATCATGGAAAGATATTTGGTCTTTGTCCCCAGTTCCTGGCATAGAGTTCCTAAAAGCCTTGGAATTTCCTGAGTGATAAGAGTGACTGGCAGGCCCCTAGATAGCCTCACCATGGGAGCCGGTTGCCAGAAAGACCAAGCCCTGATTGGAAGCTTGGAACCCCACTCCCCAATCTCTAGGGATGGGTAAGGGGCTGGAGATTGCATTGATCACCATTAATAAATCATGTCTACGTACCGAAAACTCCATAAAAACTCCTCAACAACAGAGCTGGGAGAGCTTCCGGGTTGGTGAATATATCAAGGTGCTGAAGAGGGCATGGAAGCTCTGAAGCCCTTTCCCCTATGCCTTGCACTGTGCATCAATTCCATCTGGCTGTTCCTGAGTTGTGTCCTTTATAACAAACTGACAGCAGCAAGTAAAGCACTTTGCTGACTTGTGTGAGTCGGTCTAGTAAATTATTGAACATGAGGAGGGTGACTGTGGGAACTCCTGACCCTGCAGCCAAGTTGGACAAAAGTGTCAGTAACCTGAAAATCCAATACTTTCAACTGGCACCTGAAGTGGGGACAGTCTTGTGGGAGCGAACCCTTAAACCTGGAGTCTGACACTAACTCCAAGTCGTTAGTGTCAGAAGTGAACTGTAGGACACGCAGTTGGCATATGCATGGAGAATGAGTAGGTGTCAGGAGGAGGAAACTCCTCTCACCCTTTCTGCTTTCCCCTCATTCTCCACGCCTCCACCCCGCGTAATCAAAGCTGGGTGTCCAATTCAGTAATGTCCTGTAACCGCAGCCCTCCCCACAGGCCCCTCCTCCAAGAGGCCTGGCAAAACCAGACAAAAGTCTAAGTATAAATAAGATGTCATGGACTCTCAGCTACGGACAAAGTGTCAACTTTAAAATGAGTGTGTAACATGGTATTCAACTCCAAGGAAACTTTTGTAACATAAAACCCACCAGGAATTTCCTTTTAGTTTAGGGAAGTTGAAAAGTTAGTGTCTTAGAAACCCTAGTCCATTGTTTCCTAAACATCAATCATTTGGGTCACCTTTGAGATTTGGGACTTACCCACATACATAATGCTTACCTTCAAATCAACTGTACTAATATCATTACTGATGAAACTTTATGTGCTTACTTTAAGTGGAAAATCAGTACCATTTGCTATAATAGAAAGTATACCTTAGTTCATTAAAGAAAATTTTAATGTACATCTAAATCAATTTGTGTGCCACCACCAACGCTATACAGCCACACTCTGAGAGAGAACGCCCCAACCCACTGCGTGTGATGAAAGGGTAAGAAGCGAAACAGAGGCGCTGTCCTTGTGAAGTGCCCTGGGTTTGAGAGCCAGGCTTCCTTCTGGGAAGACTGTCACCAACTTTCCTTCTAAAGGCACATCAAGTAACCACCAACCTCTACAGTGTTTCGACTCAGTTATAGCAGAACATTAAAAAAAAAAGTTCTTTTTATTACCAGGGCTTTCAACCAGCAAATATAACTATGGGCAGCTGCAGGGCTAGACAATTAAACTCAGTTTAAAAACAAAAAACATGGCCTTGGGCTTTCTGAAAAGCACAATCACTGAATGCTCTTGCTCTCCAGAGACAGGCCATTTCATGTGCCTCACAGTTACCATTTAAAGGGCACTCCATCCCATTATTCTTTCTCAGGGTTGTGGAGAGCCAGATGACGGAAAATGTAAGAGAAACGGATTCTGGCAAAGGCTGTGACACAACAACAAAAAACAATGACAAAAGCAAACATCCAAACTGCTCCTTGTGGGGGGAAAAAAACAAAACAGCACTGCACCTTGCAGGTAATTTTTCAACCTGTATTCCAATAGGAATCAAAATATGGAACAGAGATGAAAGAACAATCACAAAAGGAATCTGAGGGACAAACACGCACACCTTGTCCTGCTGGGTTCCACCCTGGCTGGCTCTCCACTTCTGTGCACAGGGCCCTCAGCCGAGACAGATGGCAGAGGCCTCCCACACCAGAGGCCAAGGCGGGGGCATGCCAACAGGGCCCGGGTCTCCAGTCTGACCCAGATATGGGCTTCCTCTGGCTGAGGACTCCTACCTCAGCTCCCAGAGGCTGAAAGTGCCTTTGTTAGATGGGGAATGGGTGGAAATCACACAATTTTCAATTTTTCAAAATATAATTCTTTCACTCTAAAAATAATATGAATTATTCCATATTTTTAGGAAATAGTGATTTATAAGTTAAACAATAGGAAGAGGTCAGGAATTACCAGCCTATGAGAATCATTCAGTGATTCAATGGGATGAGAGAAGTCCATCACTGTATGGAACAAGCCCACTCCACAGACTGAGGCTGACGTCCAGATACGGTCAGGGACTGGCCCATGGCAGGAGGAGTCAGGACTAGAATCCAGGTGTCACGGACTCATAGGCCAATAATGCCTAGTTGAATCTGAAACAGCCAAGCCTGGGTCACACTAGTGTAGTCCCAATGAAGAAGAAGAAAGTTGTTTCTGTGTCTGTTTTAACACTGTAGTGATTTTTCAGCATGTGGAATCAAGATGGCCAAAGTACTCTCTCCAGAGTGACAGAACGAGGCCTCCAGGACAGTCTGAGATGGCAGATGCAGGTAGCATGCCTGGCATCCTGCAAGGTCCACAATAGTAATAAATTGCTAACTTTTATTGAGAGCTCACTGTTGCTGGGCACTCTGCTAAGTACCTTATCATTTCATTTACTCCTCCAACAACCCAGGGTAGTACTATTATCTACGTTTTACAGAAGGGCAAGCAGAGACATGGAGAGTTAAGTAAACTCCCACTGTCTCAGTTAACAGCCTTGACAGGATTTGAAGGCCAGCAGTCGAGCTCCAGAGCTGGCGCTCTTGACCACTGATATTTACTGAGTGCTAAGTTCTGAAATCCCTCTTTCCACTTCTTAAACATCAGCCCTGACCAGTGGCATCAGAGGCCCCTGAAGAGCCCAAGCAAAGGACGGGTGAAAGGAGGCCTTGCAGGCCACCCGGTCTCAGGTGGCAGGCAGCAGTGAAGCCAGGTGGGGCTTGACCTGGCTGAGGAGGTCTGGCTGGATTAGCACCTTTCAGTTACGGCCAGTTAGCAGGGACTAGGGTCAGGCTCCTTGCCTCTGCCCTGAAGGAGATATGAGAAGAAAAGCAACAGATATGTTTTCCAGTACAGGAAATGCCGCTCAGCCATACTTGCGGGACGAGGAGACCCAGCACCCCTCACTCACTGTGCCCTCCCTGGCACCCAGGCAGAGCTGGCTGAGCATGGTTCTTGATCAACCACTAACGGAAAGGCCTTGATAATTCCAGGCAGGGTGCAGGCAGGAGAAGAGAAGACTTGGGAAAACTTCTATCCTCTAATCCCCAAACCCACCCCGACCAGACAAAACAAGCTCCCCACCACGATAAACACGTATCTGCTGATGCTCTTAACACTTAAACCAGGGTCATCTCTTGTTGCCTTTCAAAATATTTTTCCCCTCAGTGGATATGGATTTTCTAATTTTCCCCAAGGGATTTGCTCCTTTTTGATCCTCAGTGTCCCTGAGCCGCTGGAGAATTTAAATGGGTCTTCAGTGGTTTCCATTTTCTCTGCTTCCTTGTGTACCTGCATTGCTCACTCCTCCTAGGAAGGCATTTGGTTTCACAGAAGGCTTTCAAAGGCTCCAAAGTCAAAGGTCAAAATTTACATTTGTAACACACAGTCGGAAACAAAGAAGATTTAATAGAAAGAGATACGGTGTCCACACATCAGGAGACTTAATACTGTTAAGATGCGAGTTCTCCTCAAACTGATCTAAGATTTAACACAATCCTAGCAGGATTTTTTCTTGTAGAAATTGACTAGCTGATTCTAAAGCTGGTATGGAAAGGCAAGGCACGTATAATAGCCCAAACAAAAAGAAACGGAGTCGGAGGTCTCACAATACCTGATTTCAAGAACTACTACATAGCTACAGTAATCAAGACAGTGTAGTATTGGTGAAAGGACACGTATATAGATCAAAGGAACAGAAGAGAGTCCAGAAATAGACCAACACATACGTGGTCAATTGATATTCAACAAAGGGTCTAGCTTACTCAACAGAGAAAGGACAGTCTTTTTAACAAAGGTTCTTGAAAAATTGGACACATACACAGAAAAAATGAACTTTAACCCACTTACACCATATACAGAAATTTACGGGCCAGCCCGGTGGCCAGGTTGTTAAGTTTGCATGCTCTGCTTCAGCAACCTGGGGTTCACCAGTTTGGATCCCGGGCACAGACCTACACACTGCTCATCAAGCCATGCTGTGGCGGCATCCCACATAGAAGAACTAGAATGACCTACAACTAGGATACACAACTATGTGCTGGGGCTTTTGGGAGAAAAAGAAAAAAAACCAACAATTTACATGAAATGCATCATAGATCTAAATATAAACCTATAAGTATAAAATTTCTAAAAGAAAACATAAGGATAAAAATCTATGAGACATTGGTTAGATGAAGATTTCTTAGATAGGACACAGCAAACACACAAACAATAAAGAAAAAGTTGACAAGTTGGACTTCCAAAACCAAAAACTTCCGTTCTTCACAAGATGCTGGTAAAAATAATAACAACAATACAAAGACAAGTCACAGACTGGGAGAAAACATTTGCAAAACACGTCTGATAAAGGACTTGCATCCAAAATATATGAAGAACTCCTACAATTCAAGAGGAAAAAACCAATGTTTAAAAATGGGCAAAAGATTTGTGTGTGTGTGTGTGTGTGTGTGTGTGAGAAAGATTGGCCCTGAGCTAACATCTGTGCCAATCTTCCTCTATTTTGAATGTGGGACGCTGCCACAGCATGGCTTGATGCGTGGTGTGTAGGTCCACGCCCAGGACCCAAACCCACGAACCTCAGGCCACCAAAGTGGAGTGTGCAAACTTAACCACTACGCCAGGACTTAACCACTATGCCAGGGGCCCGGCCCCTGGGCAAAAGATTTTAACAGAGAGTTTATCAAAGAAGATACAAGTGGCAAAAAAGCACATGAAAAGATGTTCAACTCATTAGGCACTAGGGAAATACAAATTAAAGCTACAGTGAACTACTACTATCCACTTATTAGAATAGCCAAAAATAAAAATAAAATATCAAATGCTGAACTGAAACACTGATATCTTGCTGGTGGGAATGCAAAATGGTACAGACACTTTGGAAAATGGCCCTCTAACCCCATGCCTAAGTATTTACCCAAGAGAAATGAAAACATATGTCCACACCAAGACCTGTCAGTGAATGTTTATTGCAGCTTTGTTCATAATCACTAAAATCTGTAAGCAACCCAAATGTCCACCAACTGGGTGAATGGATGAACATACTGTGGAACACCTACGTGATGGGATACTCAGCATCAGAAAAGAATGGATGACTGATACACACAATGATGAATCTCAAAAGCACTATGCAAAGTGAAAGAGGCCAGACACAAAAGGCTACATACTGTATGATTCATGACGACATTCCAGAAAAGGCAAAAGGATAGGGACAGAAATCAAATCAGCGGTTGCCAGGGGTCAGGGGTAGGAGGATGGGATTGATTACAAAGGGTCACTAGGGAATTTTTTGGGGTGATGGAAATATTCTATATCTCAATTGTGGTTGTGGTGCATCACTGTTTACATTTGTCAACACTCAGACCTGTGTACCTAAAAAGGATAAATTTTTCCATATATAAATTATACCTCACTAAACCTCCAAAAAAGAAGCCAAATATTTCATTTTAAAAGCATGGGTAATTGCAATTATGTAAGACTAATCAGCTATGGAAAAATCTGTTGTGACCCTTCCATCAAATGAATAAAGTTACAACTGATGGTTTTAGACCTGAAGGGACAAGAGCTGTTTTGATTTAAAAAGAATTTCACAAGGGACTTCCTGATCGTTAATTAACTGCGAAAGAAATGAGGCAGAGCCGTAGAGAGGTGCCTTGCATCAACAAGAAGAGGATCATTTCACACATTTTTTTCCCCAACAGATAAATTTTTTTTAAAGTCAATTATCATGTAATGAGCTTAATACTGTAAATGATCTTGCGCAAGCAGTTTCTGTTTCCTCATCTGTAAAACGTGAGCTGACCAAAGAGCTCTGTGCGTGGTTAAAGCGTAAGTCTGACTTTCCTACTAGCATAGTTTAGCTGAACCTCCAGGGGGCCTTCGAAAGGCCTCTAATCTAGGAAACCTGTGAACTCAGGGGAAGTCACTCTACCCCTTCTTGAAACCTCCATGGTGTGTGTGTGAGGGGGGATGACACGTTCTGAAGAGAACATTTCCACACCCAAGTCCCACCACAACTCCGGAGCAGGGCAAGCACGGCAACTGCCATTTCTAATGGGAGACAGCAGGAGCAGAGTGCTGGGAAGACCCTGCCCAGGCCACACGATTAATACTCTAAAAACAGCCAGACTCTGTCCGACGCTCCCCATGCCCCATCCTCCAATACTCCCACCTCCCCGGGAGAGGGGCTCTTTGGCAGTTTTTATTTAGTCTCTCTCCATCCCACCATCACTACTGCTCTGAGACAGTGGTCCTCTGTAGGGCAGGCCGCTGTGCCCACTCGATGAGCTGATCAGCTCTTTCCACAGGAAGATGCTCCACAGGAACCCAGAGTTCCCCAAGAACGCCTCAAACATCTCCTCTAGAAAGGGGTTTCCATGCTAGAATAAGCTCAGAGAACTTAGATTTCTGCCTCCTGGATGTAGACAATCAGCATATTAAGGTCTCCCAGAAGTCTCTGCACTATCGAAACCTGTTTAGATGTGGTTTCCAAACTCACTTAGCCGGGAAACTCTCTTTCATATAATATTTATTTATATGCTACAGAGCTCGTGTTTCTGCACACACTTAGATCAATGTTAACTTCCTTGCATTTATACTTTTCCCTTTTTTAACAGCCTTTTAAGAAAACTTTTGTTTCCAAGAAAAAAAGATACATGAAATATGCTAACATTTACATAAAAATGGGGGAGGATCTATCCATACATATTGCCTGCAGATGTGTCAACTCTCTCTGGAAGGATTAGGGAACTGGTCACTGCAGCTGTTTCCAGAGAAGGGAAATGAGTGGCTGGGAGCAGGGGAAAGAGAGACTTTTTACTGTATACCCTTTTATACCATGTGAGTATGTTACCTAAGCAACCATTAAATTAAAATCAAATTAAAAAAACAAGTACTAAAAAAAGTAATACTTTAAAAATATAACAACATTCACCAGTGCGCGTGCACACACCCCGCACACAAACACCCTGCCATAATCAACACCAGAGACAACATAACCACTGTTCATATTTAGTGTTTGTACTTCAGTCCCACTTGTCCATTTTTACTTTTGCTGCATGCGTTTTTTGGTGTCATATTCGAGAATTCATTGCCAAGACCTATATCATGAAGCTTTTCCTCTATGTTTTTTTTAGGAGGTTTATAGTTTCAGGTCTTATGTTTAAGTCTTCGATCCATTTTGAGTTGATTTCTGTGTATGCTATAAGGAAAGGGTCCAACTTCATTCTTTTGCATGTGGATATCCAGTTTTCCCAACATGATTTGTTAAAGAGACTATCCTTTCTCCATTATGTATTCTTGGCACGCTTGTCAAAAATCAGTTGACTATATACGTGTGGGTTCATTTCTGGGCTTTCTATTCTGTTCCATCGGTGCATATGTCTGTCTTTATGCCAGTACCATACTGTTTGAATTACTGTAGCTTTGTAACATATTAAAATCAGGAAGTGTGATGCCTCCAGCTATGTTTTTCTTGCTCAAGACTGTTTTAGCTATTCAGGGTCCTTTGTGATCCCATATGAATTTTAAAATTGTTTTTTCTGTTTCTGTAAAAAATACCATTGAGACTTTGATAGGGACTGCATTGAATCTGTAGATCATTTTGAGCAGGATGGACATTTAAAAAATAAGTCTTCCAATCCATGAACACAGGATAAAGTTCCCTTAAATTAACCATAATTAAGTTCACATAATAAAGTCCATGTATGAAAAGCCCACAGCCAACGTCATAGTCAATGGGGAAAAACTGAAAGCTTTGCCTATAAGATCAGGAACAAGACAAGGATGCCTATTCTTACCACTTTATTCGACATAGCCCTGGAAGTCCTAGCTAGAGAAATTAGGTAAGAAAAAAAAATAAAAGGCATTCAAATCAGAAAGGAAGAAATAAAATTATCCATTTGCAGATGATCTGATCATATATGTAGAAAACTCTAAAGATTCCACAAAAAACTGTTAGAACTAATGAACAAACACAGTAAAGTTGCAGGAGACAAAATCAACACACAAAAATCAGTTGCATTTCTATACACTAACAAGGAACTACACAAAAAGGAAATTAAGAAAATAATGCCATTTATGACAGCATCAAAAAGTATAAAAATCTTTAGGAATAAATTTAACTAAGGAAGGGAAAGCCTTGTATGCTGAACACTATAAAACATTGATGAAAGATGAAGACATAATAAATGGAAAAGACATCTTGGTGCTTATACTTCCTACTTTTCAAAGTGTTTTCACAGATAGCATCTCATTTGAGCCTGATGCCAACTCTGTGAAGCAGAGGCAGGTAGAATGCTTGCCAAAAGATGAGGCAACCGAGGCCCCAAGAGGACCGGAGGAGAGGCTGGTCACTCAGTTGACTGGTGACAGAGGAATCAGATCCTGGGTGTCCTGCATGGCCCGTGGGCTATTTCCACAGCCTTGCTCAGATGACAGACCACACTTAGCAAGCACGAACAACATAAACTGCAGTAGGTCCACAGGGGTTCTGTAACCCCTCAAAGGTGCCGCCACTGCAGGCAACAATCTCGACGGAAGAGAATGCACACATTAGGCTGGGAAATATCTACCATGTATCATATTAAACAGCATTACAAACGTAATTACATACACATATATGCACACTACTGCTTAATACTCTTCAGTGGGCTCAGGCTCAAATCCACACCCCTCAGGATAGCAGTCAAGGCTTGTCACAGGCCAGTCCCTCTCCAGGCCCTTCACGCCACTGCCCACCTCCCACTCCACGCTCTGGCTGTGCTCAGCTGCCTGTAGTTCCCCATGCGGGCCATGCCCTGGAACACATGCCCTCTCCCTCTGCTTAGAATGTGCTTCTCATCAAGCTAACATCTATTTGTTCTTCCTATCTTAGTTTAGGCATCACTTCCTCCAGGAAGCCTTCCTTGGAAACTTGTGCACGCACAGGACTCTGGGTCAGCTCTCCTTCTAATGCTCCCTGTGACTCACTTATTCATCCATCTGACCTCTATGCTATGAGCTCCTTGAGGTCAGGGCACGAGTCTTTTGCTTCTCTGTATCGGCCAGCACAGGGCCAGGTACACAATAAATGCTAAATGCACACCTAACAAATGATTTTGCGAGC
Organism: Equus quagga; assembly: GCF_021613505.1. Lineage (NCBI taxonomy): Eukaryota > Metazoa > Chordata > Mammalia > Perissodactyla > Equidae > Equus > Equus quagga. The sequence continues at coordinate 128,081,212 of NC_060268.1, forward strand.
AAGGGGGACCCAGCATGGTGTGGGTGCTCTGACAGCAGCGATACTTCAGATGCCTCACAATGGGAGGAGGGCATTAGAGAACAAGACGTCTGGGCGGGACTAAGGGGAAGGTGCAGCTTCCCTGTTGGCAGAGAATATCTTAAGCAACTTCCATTTGAGCCTCCACCTGTTCTTCCCTGGGCCTCCTGACACAGGTTAAGTTTTAAGAAAGGCTGATCAAGCTTCAGAATAGTGCCAAGCCAGGAGTTGGGAAACCTCAGCAGTCAGGAGAACGAAAGTGAGCGGTAAGCTGTTCACACTGAAGACCCAGAGGTCCAGAGAAGTGAGATGGCTCACCTGAAGGCTCCCAACAACTTAGCAGCAGGGTTAGTGCCAAACTCGGGCATCGGAATCCCAGTTCAGGGCTCTTTCTACAGCACCAGGCACCCTTTGGGATGTGATCTAAGGCCCAGGATAACAAAGGGCTGAAGACCTGACCAGCACCAAGGAGTCTGGGAGATAACAGGAAGGACAGGGCAAAAGGACAGACCGAGATCTTGAACAGAAACATGCGCCGGACAAGCAATGATTAGCACAGGCCCCAGTGGAGACAGGCTATCTGGAGAAAGAGAACCCAGAGACACGTTTTCTTCTCCTTCCACGCTGGGGGTTGCCAACTGTTTCTTGTTTTCCTGACTTTGACTCTGGACAAGGCACAGGCCGAGTGCTCTCAGGAACCTTATCTTCAAAACAACCTGCAAAGTAGCTATTGTATCCTCATTTGTACCCATGAAGATAACAGAGCTGAGGGTTAAGTAACTATCTCAAGGTCACATAGCTAGTACGCGGCAAGGCAGGAATTTGAACCTGAGTTTTCTCCCCTAACTAGAGTGTTTCTGAAAACTTTAAACTACAGCTTTCAGTGACGCTTCAATTCTCAGTTTTGCGGTCTGAAATTAAAAATAATTTTGCACTGGTGTTCTTTAGTAGTGACGCACGTGAGATTCACAAGGATATTTAAAAGGCTCAACGCATGGTGCAATGAGAGAAACATAGTCATCACCACGTTTAAAAATCAACAAACAAATAGCCTGGAGTGGACCACCAAACTTTCTGGGACATTCACCTCTCAGCCAGCAGCAGAGGGAAGACTGAAGCATCTAAAACTCAAGGATGACTCAATAATTTGCTATTCCTGGAAGAGCAACAGACATGTAAGTACACCCAGTGGTGGGAGACTCTACTAGTGGCAAGCATGGGAGAAACCAAACAGCACCCATCTCAGGCACCCAGCAGAGGGAACAGCATGCAAAGACAGCCTGTGCAAGAGCCCAGCTGGTTCAGAGGACAGCACCCAGGCCTGGGCGAAGGGAAGTGTGATGGTCAGTCTTTTAGGTCAGCCTGGCTAAGCTACAGCCCCTGTTACTCAAACACCAACCCAGGCATTGCTGTGAAGCTATTTTATAGACATAATTAAAGTCTATAATCAGTTGACTTTAAGCAAGGGAGATTATCCTACATAATCTAGGTTTCAATCAATTGAAAGGCCGTAAGACTGGAACTGAGGCTTCCCGAAAGAAGAAATCCCACCTCTGCATAGCAGCCTTGGCTTGTGCCTCAGAGTTCCAGCCCGCCCTTCATGATGGCCAGACCTACAGATTTCAGACTTGTCTTGCCAGCCCCCATAATCACACAAAGCCAATTCCTTACAATAAATCTCTTTATATCTTATACTGGTTTGTTTTGCTGATTGAACCCTGACAGACATAGGAAGGCAGGCACCTTTCAGCAGCTAGGGAGGATGAAGAGCTCAGGCTGGAAGTGGATTAGAGAGCCTTGCAGTGCACACTAAGGCTCCAGACTTTTCCTGAAAAGCCAAGGGGAGCAGCAGAAGGGATCTGAGCAGATGAAGAGCAGAATTAGAGCTGCATTTTAGATGCTGTGAGTCTGCCTACCTGTAGGGTAGAGAATGAACCAGAACGTACAGGACCAGACAGGAGGTGGCACCACAAAAAGGGAGGAAGCTGGAGCCATAATCAGGTAGGAAATGGCGAGATCTTGGGTGGAAAAATTCCTAGCAGTGGAGATGGAAAGAAAGGGATGGGTTTGAGAGACACTGAGGAGTTAAGCCTCTTGGAACTTGGTGACCTACTGGCCTGGGGCATGAGGGAAAGGGCAGATAAATCCAAGCTGATTTTCAAGTTAATGGCTCTGTTCATCCCCCTGGACATCAATGTTATATGGCAGCAACTAGAGGTGTCTTCTCTGATCCACCAGCTGCCAAATCAAAACATGGAGCCAGGGACCCTTATTAAGCACCCAGATGATACATACAGATCATCCAGCTTGATGACAATACGCCTACAAGACACCCTGGTGTGAACCCCTTGGCTCTTTCAGAAGGAACCCTTCGGCCGCCCCTGCACAGAATAAGGTAAAGGGCAACATCTGGCAGAACAAAGCCAGAGAAACATGGCTGGAAATATCCTGCGTAGAAAGGAGGGAGGTGAGAGCAGGGGCATGGTCAGAGCAGCTGTTTCTGCCATTTTCCAGCCCTTGGAGTGGACCAAAGGCCTGGTGGGAATCTGATAGCCTCACAGGGAGTATGAGTACCGGCGCACTGGCTGATGAAAAATACCAGAGGCTTCCCAGGAACCCTGGGAGGACTGGCGGCGAATAGAGAGGAAGGCAAGAAACCCAAGCAATACCAACTGCATCACAGAGGCATCATAGGACAGCCTTGGTTCCATTTCCTGTCTACAAAATGGGCAGAATTATTCCAGCTTACCACTCAACAGAAGAAAAGGGATGATCAAGCTAGAAAAGACTGGGGAGATACCCAAGATCCATCTGGGAGAATTAAGGGATGGAACACAGGCATTTGGTTTTGGTGACTATCTAAGTGATCTTGTCATGACCATTAATTTCTCTATGGGCTAGTCATTTCTCACCAAAAGAATGACATTTTAAAAGAGGAAAAGATAGGAATTAAAAACATTCATTAAAGGGGTTTTGCTTCTAATAAAGGTCAATGAGATCCTGTTATACCAACCTTCTTGTAAATAGCTATAAACTTTGGAAAAAATATAAAAACCTTTACCTAAAGATACTGAAAAGCAACCAAAACCAGGTAGAAAGTGAAGGGGAGGATCTCTCGGAAAGAAATGGCGCTGGGTAAGTTTCCCATTTTTTACAGCTCTTCACCTAAGGGCAGGCACCAGCAGGAGCCAGGCCAGGAGGCTAAAACTTTGGTAGAAACCCACAGTCTTATTGGCTTAAAGAATCTAAGGACACAGTTTAGAACAGCTACAATAGCAGGGAAGTGATGCTGGCAAGGGCTGAAGCAGAGGCACAACCCCAAATTCTGCATATAAACCCAGCCTGATTCTATGGCTGAACTGTGAACTATGCATGCACAGGGCACAAGGAGCCTACTGAAGAAATTTTAGCTGCCGTTTACTGCAGGAGAGAGCGAGTTCAGAGCTTTTATTAACTGCCTGATAAAATAAACAAACAAAAAAATCAGCACTCTACAGAGTAACATCACACCCCAGAGTCTCCACAACACATCACTCATGACGACAGAGAGAGAATCCACAGTACTAAACAACACAGAAACAGGAAAATGCGACCCCTTCAAAACAAAAGGCAACCCGTGAGACTGACGCAAGATGGCTGAGATGTTAGAATCACAAGGACTTTAAAGAATCTGGTATAACTACGCTGAAAGATTAAAAAAAGAAAAGACACTGGTAATGAACAAATTGGTTATTTTTTGAATAATTTGTTTCTCTGATGAGATTTCCAAACAGACTCTACGAAAGAATAAAAATATATGCCCCCACCCAGACTTGCACAGAAATGTTCATAGCAGCATTATTTATAGTGGCCAAAAAGTGGAAACAACCCACATAACCATCCACTGACAAATGGATAAGCCAAGTGTGGTATATCCATACAATGGAATATCATTCAACCATAAAAATGAAGTACTGGGGCCGGTGGTGCAGCTGTTAAGGGCACATGTTCTGCTTCGGCAGCCCGGGGTTCACCAGTTCGGATCCTGGGTGCAGACATGGCACTGCTTGGCAAGCCATGCTGTGGTAGGCATCCCACATATAAAGCAGAGGAAGATGGGCATGGATGTTAGCTCAGGGCCAGTCTTCCTCAGCAAAAAGAGGAGGATTGGTGGCAGATGTTAGCTCAGGGCTAATCTTCCTCAAAAAAAAAAACAAAAAAAGACGTACTAATACATGATACAACATGGATGAACCTTTAAAACATTATGCTAAGTGAAAAATACCAGACAGAAAAGACCACATATTGTGGGATTCCATTTATTTGAAATGTCTAGAATAGGCAAATTCATAGAGAAAGAAGATAGGTTAGTGGTTGGCAGGGGCTGGGGAGTGTGGAATAAGGATAGACTGCTAGTGGGTACAGGGTTTCTTTATGGGGTGATGAAGATATTCTGGAACTAGATAATGGTAGTGGTTGCACAACATTGTGAATATACTAAAACCCAGTGAACTGTACACTTTAAAATGGTTAATTTTAAGTTATATGAATTATATCTCAATTTTTAAAAAAGGTAAGGTTAAAAACATTATAGGAAACTGGGTGATGATAGTACAGAACTCTGTACTATCTTTGCAATTTTTCTGCAAATCTAAAATTATTCAAAATAAAAAATTTATTTTAAAATAATTCCATTTATGGGGCTGGCCCAGTGGCATAGTGGATAAGTTCACACAGTCTACTTTGGCAGCCCAGGGTTTGCCAGTTCAGATCCCGGGTGCAGACCTACACACTGATTGTCAAGCCATGCTGTGGCAGGCATCCTATATATAGAGTAGAGGAGGATGGGAAAGGATGTTAGCTCAGGGCCAGTCTTCCTCAGCAAAAAGAGGAGGATTGGTGGAAGATGTTAGCTCAGGGCCAATCTTCCTCAAAAAAATAAAATAATAATAATTCCATTTATAATAGCACCCAAAAACATAAAGTTCTTAGGAACATAAATTTGCCAAAAGATGTTCAAGACCTGTATACTAAAAAGTACAAACCACTGCAATGAGAAAGTAAGAATGCTGAAATAAACAGAGACACATACCATGTTCATAGATCGTTAAGATGTCATTTCTCCCCACACTAGGGTGACCAATCGTTCCAGTTTGCCTGGCACTGAGGAGGTTCCCAAGATGCAAGACTATCATTTCTAAAACGAGGGCAGTCTCAGGCAAATCGAATTTGGCAAACCAAAACCGTTAGTTTCTCATCTGACTGATTCTCATCTCATCTGATCTGTTGTTTCCACACAATCCCAATCAATCCCAGCTGGATTCTTTTTAGAAATAGACAAGCTGATTCCAAAATTTATGTGGAGAAACAGAAAACCTAAAGCAGCCAAAACAATTTTAAGGAGGAACAAAGTTGGAAGACTCACAATATCTGATTTCAAGTCTTACTATAAAGTACAATAAGATGGTACAGTATTGACAAAAGGACAGACTCAAAATCAATGGAAATAGACTCTCCAGGCTGGACCCGGTGGCCTAGTGGTTAAGTTCGGCACACCTCACTTCAGTGGCCCAGGTTCTATTCCCAGGTGCAGACCTGCACCACTGGTCTCTCTGTGGCCATGCTGTGGAGGCAGCTCACATACAAAAAGAGGAAGATTCATAGTGGGTGTTAGCTCAGGGTGAATCTTCCTCAGCAAGAAAAGAAAAGAAACAGACTCTCAAATACACAGTCAATTGATTTTCAACAGAGTTGCAAAGGCAGTTCAATGAGAAAGGCTACTCTTTTCAACAAATTATTCTTGAACAATTGGACACCCATATGCAAAAAAAATAAACCTCAATTTACACCTCATACTAATTGCCAAAATTAATTAATTCAAACTGGATCATAGACCTAAAAGTAAAACTATAAAACTTCTAGAAGAAAACACAGGAGAAAATCTTTGAGTTAGGCAAAATTTCTTTATAGAGGATGCAAAAAGTACAATCTCTGAAGGAGAAAAGTGGATAAATTAGACTTAAAATTTAAAACTTCTCTCCAAAAGAGACCACTGAAAAACCAAATAGGCAAGCCACAAGCTAGACCATATTCACAAAGCATATATCTGACAAAGGACTGGTATTCTGGAATAATAAAGAACTCCTAAAATTAAATAATAAAATAATAAATAATAATAAAAAGACAAACAATCCAATAAAAAAAAGAGCAAAATATTTGGACACTTCACAAAGGAAGTTGATAAGCACATGAAAAAGTGTGCCAATATAATGACCAATATCATTAGTCACCAGGCAAGTGCAAATTAAAACTACAAGATACCACTAGATACCATCCGAATAGCTAAAATTAGAAAGCCTGACAACATCAGATGCTGACAAAGATGTGGAGCAACCAGAACCATCTCACTCTGTTGGCAGGAATGTAAAATGGTACAACCACTTTGGAAAAATGTTCCATAAAACTAAACACAACCTACTCAATGAGTCAGCAATTCATCCCCTAGGTAAGGACCCAAGAGAAATAAAAGCACAAAAAAACTTGTACACAAATATTCACAGGAGGTTTATTCATACTAGCTATAAACTGGAAACATCCCAGGTGTCCATCTAAGGGAAAACGGATAAACTGTGTTATATTCACACAATGGAATTCTGCTCAGCAGTAAAAAGGAACAAACTACTAGCACAATAGAAATGAATCTCAGGAACACCAAGCTGAGTGAAAGAATCCTCGCACAAAAGAGTACAAACTATATGAGTCCATTTACGTGAGGGTTTTTTTAAAGATTTTATTTTTTATTTTTCCTTCTTCTCCCCAAAGCCCCCTGGTACATGGTTGTATATTTTTCTTTTAGTTGTGGGTCCTCCTAGTTGTGGCATGTGGGATGCCGCCTCAGCGTGGCCTGATGAGCGACACTAGGTCCATGCCCAGGATCCGAACCAGTGAAACCCTGGGCCACCACAGTGAAGTGCGTGAACTTAACCACTTGGCCACGGGAATGGCCCCTACGTGAGGTTCCTGAACAGGTAAAATTAATTTAAAAAATCAGAATAGTGGTTACTTTTTAGGGTGGGGGCACAGCCGACTGGGAAGGGGCAAGAGGGAGCTTTCTGGGGTAACGGTAATGATCTAAATCCCGTTAGGAATTTGGGTCACACTCATGTATGTATTTGAAAAAGGCATCAGATGCTACACTTATGATTTATGCATTTCACAAATTCACAATGTAAATTTCACCTTAAAAATTCCATTAGCTACTAAACCCTACAAGATGTCCTCCTGCCCAATTCAAGGTAGGACTTCAGAAACAAGGCAGAATAGGAGTTGGACCACTCCCTCTCCTTGTCACCTGTACACACTCCCACACCATCCCCTAAATCACAGGATAAGTCAGAACATATCAGATGTTGGCCCAACTCTTGTATCATCAGGCACCAGGTACCCTTGAGCTGTTCCTCTTCTTCCAAACCAGATCTCAGAACAGACTTTGAAATCAGTCATTCACACCTAGCATAAATTAGTGACTGACCTCTACTCTTCTGGAGCACTTGCAGTTTTGCCTTGATATCTCTCTGTGCTCAGAGATGTCGCAGGGAGCAGGAAGGGGGGACAGGAGGAGAAACGGGAAGATCCTCTCATCACCTCCCCCTCACCAGCCTGAACTGCCTGATCTTCAACACCCACCAAAGCACACAGCAGGGAACTCTTGCCCAGCCAACTAAACCAGAGGCAGAACCTGCGGTGCCCATACACGCCATTGTGGGATGGAGAGGACTGTGTGTGAACCAGCCGACTTCCAGAACACAGCCTCCCCCTCAGCCATCCCCTTTTCAACTGAGTATGGAGGAAACAGGCTGACTCCCATTTTCTCTTTGAGCACATGCAACTCTAAATGAAAGATGCACTAAAACACAGAAACACCTAGAGAAGAATCTGGCATGTGAATGAATTCATGAAGCAAGTATTTAAAAAGAGCCACAGGCAGGCCGGCCCAGTGGCATGGTGGTTAAGTTCACGTGCTCTGCTTCAGCAGCCTGGGGTTTGCAGGTTCGGATCCCAGGAACGGACTTACACATTTCTCGTCAGGCCATGCTGTGGTGGCATCCCACATACAAAACAGAGGAGATTGGCACGATGTTAGCTCAGGGCCAATCTTCCTCAAAAAAGAAGAGCCACAGGCCTTTTTATTCAATGAGAAAAGACAGAAGGCCACGCTAGGGATAAAAGAGTAGGGACAGCTCAGCTATAAATTTCAGAAGGGAACAAACTTGTTTGGCCAAGTGGCCTTCCCTCCCTTACCCCAGGAAGCTATCATTAACCTTTCACCTCCCCAGTAGGTGTGGTCCCAGAGCAACAACTCACTCACCCAAACGAATAGAGGTGCCCCTCACCCCTACCACCTGCAGCTGCTCAGCCTGGGAAACAGACTGACGGCTCCCTTCAGGTTCCAGAGCTCACCCCTTTCATGTGTTCATGTCATTTGCCAAAAAAAGAAAACACTTGCGGACTGGAGCGCAAAATAAGAGTCAGCTCCTGGTTATCATGCTAAAGATCCTGTGTCCCTCTTTTCAACGAAATGCTCTCAGCCTGGGAACTCTCTTTCTCACAAGAGGGAAGCTAAGGTAGAGAAAGTGAAGAGGGAAAGAAAAGGCGCAAAACACAGAGAAAACATCAACTCTGCAGGCCTTAAATTCAGGTCTGCACCCGGGGCTCGAGTCACTCCTGCCTGCTTGGCCAGGGCGCGCCCTCCTCTTATCTTATGAAGCCTCAGGAGGCCCAGATGCCCAGACTCACGTGGGCACAGTGGGTTTATAAAGCTGGTGGTCCTCCCTCCCTCCCTGTATTTTGTCTGAGCTGACCAGCAACATCCCCTATGTCCAATCGCTTTTATGTAGGAGCAAACGAGCCTTTAAAAAAAAAAAATCCACAGCAAAGAAACCAAATTGATCCCTTCTGTCTTTTCCTAGCATTTTGCTCTTTCCCACAAAGTAACAGCAAGAATGGAGCAAGACCCTGCAATACGCACAGCTGCTCCTGCCTTGCCTTCCTGGAAGCCTATTTTAGCTTCTGGAAGCCAATGCTACCAGCTTCAGGAAAGCAAGTGGACTGAAACTTCCAATTCCTTTGGGGAAAGGCAGTTCCGCCCGCCTTCACTACCTTCTTGGGGCTCTGAGATGGCCCAAGAGCCGCCCTGACGCCTTCTCTCCTTTGATCTGACTCAGGGACCCCAAGTTAGACTAGTAATTAGCAACTCTATTCAAAACAAATGCCCCTCCCCACGTGCATCGAATGACCTGCATCAAATAAGATCTTTCCCCATTTTGCTCCTCAAAATGTCCCAAGAGGTGGTTTTGTACAAATTCCACCTGAATGTCCAAATTCTTATCAGGACTCTGTTAAAAAAACCTCAAAATCATTCCTGCCAAGAGATCCAAGTCAAAGGTGATCTCCCAGAGTAAAGGCCACTGAAGCACACACTCCACAGAATACAGTGTCCATTGCATCCTGAGCTGTGTGATGAAGCAGCATTACCTACTGGGTGGAGAATTGGAGCACCTGGTGACATGTTCACTTTGTCCACCGCATCTCTCAGCTGGCAGCAACAGTGCCAACCCAGGAACCAGCATTCTGCTCACTGCACCCCAACCCCCCACCCCGTGGGGGCATCATGGCTGCCTCTGGCTTAGCACAAGCCCTCTCTTATTTCACTCTCAGGTCTAGACCCCCACTCCACCCACTCCCTTTCTGCAGTATACTCTACGCTCCCCCTTTCAAAGGGAGTGGGGGAATCAGACAATGCAACCGCTAATTCAAACCAGAAAACCCGAGGACACAGAACTGACAGGAGTTTTTCATCCAGCCTGTCGGAAAGACCCCTTCCCCTGTAAGAACTCTGGCTTAGCCATCGCGCTCACTGCTTTCAGACCCAGAAACCTATTTTCTTGCCTCACTCTTGCAACTAAAAGGAGACGACACACGTGTATGTGGCTTTGCGATGAGCTCTTTTTGCTCTTGAGGGAAGAAAAAGGGCAGCGGGGTGAGGGGGGATGCAGACAGAATGGGAATGCATGGAGGTGAGAAGCCAGGTTTAACTTCCTGGCCTGGGCTCCCTGGCTGTGGAGACATCATCTCTCAGTAGATATACACAACATTAAGTGCCTCTTGCTGGCCTTCCTTCCCCCTGGGGACTAAATGTTTTTTTACTTGCTGCTCCTCCTCCTCAGATGGAAGAGGAGGGTGATTTATGGACTGAGACAGAGAGGGGTTCCTTGATAGGAGTCAAAACTCAAGGCTGGAACAACTGGTGACTTGTCAACAGCACACCATCAAACGGCCTCACAACTCCATGTAAATACAGACAGACAGAACCAGGCTGTTACAGGGAGCTAGTACGCTGGCCAGAGAGTTTAGTGGCGGGTGTCAGAGACCACTCACTGGTGCAGTCGTTTAGTTTCTCAAATGAGAAGCTATCTGCAGGCAAAAAGCTGCTGTCTTCTAACAAACGGGCTCTCTAAAAAAACTGGAAAGGCAGAATTCTACTTGGCTAATGGGGATGGAAGTGTCCAGAGCGCCTTTTGTCATTTCTTTTTCCCAAGGAGTTAAAGACCCCAAACTTTCCACTAGATCCTGATCCAAGACCACAACTACCCAGTACAGCAGGACATGAAAATCACAGACTGTTGGCCGCTCCAAGTCTGCAGTTAAATACCAAAACAAAACAGCAGCCAGTTGAGAATCAGCAGACTCATAGCCCCTTGCTAAGCATCCCCATGGAGCTGAGGCAGAGGCCACTGTCTCCTGACCGCAGCTCTGGCTCCCCAGGCCCAAACCCTCTCTCCCCAGAGCATCACTTTTCCACGTAGAAAGTTCCTTCGGCCAAGAACCTGTGCGCTCCACTGGCTGAAAGAGTTGAAGAATGGAGACATTCTGGAGTCGGCCCAGAGCAGCGGACAGGCACATCTTGGGGGCCAAAGCTTCAGTGTCCTAGAGGAAGGGAATGTCTTGGGAGGCCAGTCCTCCTCCAGCCACTCGGCCTGGCCTCTCATCCGCCCCTGGCCCCCCATCCCCTCACCCGCTCCCGCCCCCTGAGTTGAGCCCGGGACAGCAGAGACCCCTGTGGCCAGTGCTCGGTCCCCGCAGCTCGCGCGGGCACTCCTCCCCGCCGGGACCCGCACTCACCGACGGCCCTGATGCGGAAGCCGCGGGGCGGGCGCAACGCACGGCGGCCCCAAGCGTCGCGCAGCACCTGTAGGCTGGCAGGGGGCGCGTGCACCAGCAGCACCCCCCGCCGCAGCCAGCCCTGAAAGGCCAGCCGCGAGGCGGCGCGCGCCAGCCGCGAGTTCCAGAAGCAGCGCGCATTGGCGCGGCGGAAGGCGCGGAACACCGCTCGCCCCCCCGGCTCCTCCGCGCCCCCCGCGGCCTCCTGCGCCTCCAGCCTGCACAGCACCAGCGCTAGCGAGCCTGGCGCCAGCTGCACGGGCCGGGCCATGCTGCAGCGGGCGGCCGAGGCCCGCAGCCTAGCGCATCGTCGGGGGCGGCGGCGGCGGCGGCGGCTGGGGCGCCGCACGCCCGGCGGGAGCGATCAGCTCACTGCGCGCCGCGCCGGCTGCCGGGGGAACGGGGCTGCAGGGGGCGGGGCCGACGGGGCTCGGCGGGGCCGGGGCTGGGGCGGGACTGCAGCCCGGGGGCGGCCGCTGCTGTCCCCGTGTGGCGCCCAACGGGGTTTCCAAGGGCTGAGCTGCCAGGTCATTCTCCACCCACCAGCCAGGGCTCTGTTCCGCCCCCGCGACTCCCTTCACTCCCCAGGCCCCCGGCAGCCCGGGGCTCCCCTTCTCCCGGTGGGCCCGCACTGGGGCTTTTCCAAGTCCTCAGGGAGCCCCGCAGCCCCCTCCAACCGCGGCGCAAGCGGCACAACCAGGGGTCCCCAGCGCCCGGAGGACCAGGATCGCTGCCGTCGCCCTGTCTTTGGGGTCGCCCTCAGTGAGAGAGGCCGCGGGGGACAGTCTGGGGTGTCGTGGACCTCGCTCGGGCCGGGAGTCAGGAGACCCAGGTTTGAGTCACGGTCTGCTCCTAATCTGCTTACGCAAGCTACTTCCCCTCTTAGTCTTAGTTTACCGATCTGTAAAATGAGTTAGGACTCAATTCTAAGGACCTTTTCATCCGTCACTTTGTGAGATTCTAGGATCTGGTCCCGCCCCTGGGATATCCCATTCACTTAAGCGGTAAAAGAAGAAGGCGCCACCCCGCTTGGCGAGGCCCAGAAATGAAATCCGTGGGCTTCAGCCCTGGGTTGGATTTCGAGGTTCCGAAAAGACTGAGGCACCATCTTGCCCCAGGAGTGAAGGGAGAGGAGCTTGTGATTTGTCCCAGCAGACTGTTGCCAGGGCCTCGGAGCAGTGAGGGACAATTCCGCTGCTGAGGGACAAAGAATCTGGAACCTTGATTGTGGCACTGAGAGCTCCTCGAGGACAGAGCGGGGAAAAGGAGAGGTAGGGCATTATTTCTACCAGAAATCGGCACTATAAGAGGGAGCAGCGGTGCTGGGCAAAACCTGGGGGTCATTCCAAAATTCCCACTCCCTCGGCTCATCAGTCATCAATAACAACCATAATAATGTGAGATAATCTGAACCCTGCCTCTAGTAAATCATTATCACAATAAGTGATAGATGATGTTATTAAATAATGATAGCTAACATTTATTGAACATTATATGCTGGGGGCATTAATTTCACAACTTTGTGTTAACTACTATTATCATCTCTGTTTGGTTTTTGGTGTTTTTTACAGATGAGAAAACTGCAGCTAGGTTGGATTCAGAAGTGTTTCCCAATCACCCAGATGGTAAGAAATGGAGTCAGACAACTAAGTCAGGGTTCCCTATGACAAAAAAGTCTGACACAATTTTCAGTTCAAATAAGCATGCACACCTGAGACAACCGTCTTACACCTGAATTCTGACTCTGAGATGGATGGATGGGTAAATACAGCAGAGAGCCCAAATGAACTGAACTGTGATGTCTGTGTAATCTCCATGGGAGGGCAGGGCTTCCTCCTCTGAGTTCTCGCTATCATGGCCCTCTCCTTGCAGGATGAAGGTAAACTTCCCACGTTCCCATCCTAGAGAACTATGACTTTTATCTCCTTATCTCTAGCATCTAGTACAGTCTTTTCCAGAATAACAAGGATGATGATAATTCCCATTTACTCTCAGCTCAGACTGTGCCTAGAACTGTACTAAGAGGTTTACATGAGTGATCTAATTTTATCCTCAAAATTAATCCTTTTTTTAAAGATTTTATTTTTCCTTTTTCTCCCCATAGCCCCCCAGTACATAGTTGTACGTTTTAGTTGTGGGTCCTTCTAGTTGTGGCATGTGGGATGTCGCCTCAGTGTGGCCTGATGAGCCAGCGGTGCCATGTCTGCACCCAGGATCTGAACCGGCGAAACCCTGGGCTGCCGAAGCAGAGCGCGAACTTAACCACTCGACCACGGGACTGGCCCCTCAAAAATTAATCCTTTGAAACAGGTAATATTGTTGAGTCTCATCTTACACAAGAAAAACAAAAGCTTAGGGAGTTTGGGCAGCTTGCCCATGAGGACAAAGCTAATAGATAGTGAAGCAGAGATCTCAAGATCTCGGCGTCTCCTTGCCCTCACACCTGGCCAGAGGGGGAGCCCAGGAGACCATGCCCAGACTCCTTAGGGCTGTGGCCTGGTGTGAAAAGTTGTCTGAGCTTGATTCTCTCCCAAGAATCTGAACTGGAAATGCAGAGGCAATCAGGCCCTTAATAGCAGGGCCTGTAGCTGCAAGGTAGACCTGGCTATGAGGTTTCATGACCTGAAATTAGGAGCTAGAACTCTTTTAAACTTGGAAACTTTAGTTCAGATGTACAAAATTCCCCTCATCATTTTACTTAAACTAGTCCAATTAACAAAAGGAGGAAAGAATGTAAGGAGAAAATTTTCAAGTACAGCCAAATACTTATCCGTTTGTTTTCCAAAAGGGTCAACTACTCCCCAATATTCCCAGACTCCTACAAAATGGAACGTCTTAAAAGTTCAGCGGAATATTGTAGGCCTCGAACCTGAATGGTCCTGTACTACACGGCAAAACTAGTGAAACAGGAACTTCTCAAGTGTGTTCCATCTTTGTGGTCTCTGCAGACCAGACACAGAAACAGTTTAGAAGACAGATTTGGTATCATTCTCCCCTTAAAGAGGCACAGAGTGCTCAAACTAAACACTACACTAGAAAGTCTCAAGAGGGTCAGCCTGGTGGCGCAGCAGTTAAGTGCGCACATTCCACTTTGGCAGCCCAGGGTCTGCTGGTTTGGATCCCAGGTGTGGTCCTATGCGCCACTTGTCAAGCCATGCTGTGGCAGGTGTCCCACATAGAAAGTAGAGGAAGACGGGCATGGATGTTAGCTCAGGGCTGGTCTTCCCCAGCAAAAAGAGGAGGATTGGCAGCAGATGTTAGCTCAGGGCTAATCTTCCTCAAAAAAAAAATCTCGAGAGTTTTTTTAAAATTTTCAGTGGACCCTGTGCTTGAGAAAGAACAAAGTAATTCTAACATTATATACAAATTCAAACAGCATGGTATGCAGTTGTTAAAAAGATTGAGACAGAACTTTATGTACTGATACAAGACAATAACCAAGATATATTTTTAAGTAAAAAAGAAAAGTAGGGGCTGCCCAATGGTGTAGTGGTTAGGGTCTCACACTCCACTTCAACAGCCTGGAGTTCAGGGTTCAGCTCCTGTGTTCAGACCTACACACTGCTCATCAAGCCATGCTGTAGCAGTGTCCCACATACAAAATAGAGGATGACTGGCACAGATGTTAGCTCAGTGACAATCTTCTTCAAGCAAAAAAGAGGAAGACTGGGAGCCGGTCCCATGGCCAAGTGGTTGGGTTCTTGCACTCCACTTTGGCAGCCCAGGGTTTCGCCGGTGTAGATCCCAGGTACGGACATGGCATTACTCACCAGGCCATGCTGAGGTGGCATCCCACATAGCACAACCAGAGGCACTCACAACTAGAATATACAACTATGTACTGGGGGGCCTTGGGGAAAAGAAGGGGAAATAAAAGGGGGGAAGATTGGCAACAGATGTTAGTTCAAGGCTAATCTTCCTCACCAAAAAAAAAAAAGGCAAATAGAATAATAGGTCTAGTATGCTATCCCCACTACTTGTATTAAAAAAGCAAAAAAAAGGGCATGTATATTCATGTGTGGCTGGGAAATCTCTGGAAGGTATGTCAGAAGCTGGGGATAACAGTGGTTACTAGAGAGAGGCACAGGGGTGAAAGGGAGGCTTCTTTTTTCACTGTGACTACCATGTGCAAATACTTTTTCCAAAAATACTCTTAAAAACATCTATCAGGACAATAAGAGATTAGCTCTGATCATTTTGAGAAATAGGATAACAACCATTCAATTTATTCCTTCCAGAGTAAAGAATGGCTAATGACTTACTTCACTTTCCTTGTCTCCTATTTACAGATGATCCCTCCCTTGCCCACCTTGTCAGGCCTGAAATTCCTGCCCAGATAATCCCACTTTAGGAAAGACCATGCCTCCAAAGTCACTGTTAAGGGCACATACATTGCCTCTCCCATTATCACATTTTTATGAAGATTTATTTAGCTCATCCAATTTGCTGTTGACTTCAAAAGTACAGTGGTCCTTCATGGGACAGGTCACAGGATTTGTAAAGAGCTTTTGGGCTTCAGGACCATTGAGGGAGATTAAGATGGCTTGTCCTAGAGAGAAAGGAAAGGAAGCTAGTGCCTTTGATTGAGTTGAGGGAGTGGCACTACTGGGAGGTACTTTTCTCGAGTAACCCATGTGGAGGGATTTTTGCTCATGCTTTTGGAGACTAGACTCCAAGGCATCAGCCTTGAGAGCAACAGTGAGAGGGTCTCTGAGGCAACACAGTTAGGACCATTGCAGAGGCCTCTCTGAGCCAACTTAGAGCTTCAGAGCTTGGTAGTCAGCGGAGGTGGAGGAGCAGCCATTGACATCAGGACTGTGTGGCAGCAGGTGCTAAGGTAGCTATAATAAAGACCCCAAGAAAAACACCAGGCCCCCTTTCCCCATTTTCTGGGTACCATGTAAACCCCCAAGTTGTTTTGACAACTCCAAGGAGATTTCCCAAAACATAGCCAAGATTCCATTTTTGGCCAACTCTGGCAAATGGAGCTTAGAGTTAGATTTTATTTGGTTTAGAAAACTGAACCTGAAGGGGAACAAATGCATGCCTGCTGCATGATAATTGCTATAGATGATAAACTTGGTCATTTGATGCTCACATCTGCCAGGTGTCTGTCCTAAGTGGAGCAGTCAGTGCTCTTTACACTCCGACCACAGCCTGTCTTTCTGGCTTCATCTCCATTTCCATTCTTACCATCTTCCTCCAATCCTCACCAAGGACCTTGTGTTCTGGCTACCCAAAATTACACACCTTCCCAAACAGATGCTCCCATGTCTTGCTCGCACTATTTAGTCTGCCTAGAAGGTCTTTCCTCTTTCCACCAGGTGGTATTCTCCAAAGCCTAGCTCATAAAACCTATGACACATGCAGGAAGATTTAATCTGTTCTCAGAGCACATTGTTAACCCTTTTGTAACAGGTGTGTTAAGGGCTATAATACTAAGTTATGTTTCTCACTGGGCAACGTGAGATTCCTTAAGGGCCAAGCTCCTGCCTGATTCAACTCTGTGACCCAGGATGTAGCCCCATGCCTGGGCCATAGGTTCATTCCACCTGAATTAAATTCAGTTTAACTAGTACTTGATCTAGGATAACTCTGCTTTTGCTGCTTCCTCACTAGCCTGATGTTACCATACACAAAAGCATTTATGGTTTGAGGGTGGATCACAGGAAGACCTGGTTATCCAAGTCAATGGCAGGGCAGAGGGGCAAAGCCTCAAGGACAGGCCGACCCAGGCCTCACACACTCGGGCATCTGGATTTCACTGGTCTCTGGAGTCTGCTTACAGCACACATGTTATATTAAGGATGATGTTTGGATTAACTGCCTCAAAATTTTTTCCACACCAAAATTTATCAGGCTGAAGTTCTTCCCCTTTACTCAGAAAATCAAGTCTTGATACTTAAGGCTGATTTAGAAGGCATTTCCTATCTGTGTTTTCTTTATTATGACCATCTCTGCTTCTATAGCACCTTTCTTCCCTTAACAGAGAAAAAAGAAAAGGAAAAAGCCCTGGAGACTTTTGTTTCTATTTCTCAAAGGGAAATGTGAGGCTTTGCTAAGCAACTGTGTTGACTCAAAGGGCAGAGAAAAGGAGGTGGGGCGGGGGAGGAGATTTAATATTCATGTCTTTAAATTAAAAAAACCATTTCCGCCTTTATTCTAGCTGCTGAAATTAGACAAGACTCTGGACCACAGTGGCATTATCTGTAAAATTGGAGTAAAAATACGTAGCCGACCTGAAGGATTTCTTAGGGTCCCTTCCAGCTTCATGATTCTACACCGCCACTTTCACACCCAAAGACAGGAACCCTAACGTAGTTTAAACAGTTACTGAGTCCACTGAGGTACGAAGGGATGCAAAATCAGAGCCTGAGAGCCAGATATTCCCAAAGCTGAGTCTGATTTCTCTTTAAACAATTCACTTCTTTATTTTCCCAATGGCAAGAGACCAACAAAGAAAGAAATACTGGAGAAAAAAGGTCCTTTCGCTTGGAACACTAAAGGCTAAAAGAAACCCCATGATTCTGATGTGGGAAGTGTTAAAGAAAAAATTATTCTGACACTTGTTAAAATGGTAAGGAAGACTTTATTCAAAAACTATTGCAAAGGCTAGACAGCAAAGCCAGCTAAAGCGAAGAAAGCAAAGAAGCTAGGGATTTTTGCCAACGAGCAGAGTAAGGGAGTCGGTGGTTAGAAAATTTCTATTAGGAGACATCAAGAGTAAGGGGATTCTTACTAAACTGACCTAACAGGATTCTTGCTAAAGTCAGGTCAAGGATTTATACATCAAAGATGGATTGGAGGCTGGCCCCGTGGCCCAGTGGTTAGGTTCGCATGTTCTACTTTGGAGGCTCAGGATTCGCCAGTTTGGATCCTGGGTGAGGACCTATGCACCACTCATCAAGCCATACTGTGGTAGCATCCCACATAGAAGCACTAGAATGACTTGCAACTAGGATATACAACAATGTACTGGGACTTTGGAGAGAAATTAATTATTTTTAGAAAGATGTGGGAATGAAGAACTTGATCAGATATCAATGTGCGGGGCGGGGGGGCTTGCACTAAACTGACTCAGCAAGATTTTCGCTAAGGCTGGGTAGGCAGAAGACAGGATGGGGCCTAAGGTTAAGGCCTAGTCCAAAAACAGGGCTCAGAGGAGCCTGACTAAAGTCTGGTCAAGGAGAGTCTTTGTCAGGAGCCGTACAAAACTTCCCCTCACTCTGCCCCTCCCCACTTCATTAAAGGAACTAATACTCGTCACCCATTAAGCATTTAAAATACCCCATAATCCCATTTTCATTTGGGGAGGGGAGAACTGGAATGATTATCATTATGTTAACAGAAATTATTTCCTGATGGTGAGGTTATAAGCAATTTTTCTTTCTTTCTTTGAGCTTTTCTCTACTTTCCAAAAATTCTGTAATAAAAAAAGGCCCCAATAATTTTTGATTTAAAGGAAGTTAAGGCAGCTGGCTCTTCTGCACTGGGGGCATCAAAGCCAATAAGCTTTCTAATCAAAATGAGGAGACTCCATCACTCCAGCCCCCATTGAACTAGGTTAGAGGGCAGGTCTCAGAGCTGGAAAAATTACTTCCGGAAAGAAAGCTGGAGAACCAGCCTCTCAAACAGGCATGCAACTAGGTGCCCTGGAGCCAGAGCCAAGTCAGCAAAATTCTTATTATTTGAAACATGGAAAATCAGATTAACTCTTTCCTGACACCAAAAAAAAAAAAAAGAAAAAGAATAAAGTATGAAGGCCTAAGGCAAGATGCCAAACCCAGTATCAGGATTTTAAAAGAGAAACCACTTCCCCTCAGTTTTATCACAGCAGAGAGTGTAAAGCTGGGCCTCATATCCCATTATTTACATGCAAATCCCATCAAAAATGAGTTGGTCCCACGCCAGGTGCCCAAATCTCAAAGGAATTCTGTTTCCAGTGAGGCCCCTTGAGCCTTTAAGCTACAATTCTCTCTGCTTTCGTATGGGGGGAAGGGAGAAAAGATGTCATGGCAGCTCCCCACACATGGGAATAACCATGGCCTGGGAAACAAACTGTTGCTTTCTCCCTTCTCACAATCTACCTATTACCAGTTGTTTAAGCTTCTCAACAGCAGGAATCCAGGATTACCTCTTATTCATCTAAATATCCTCTAGAATGCCCCCACAATACTGCTCAAAAGCAAGAAAATTGTTCCCTGAACAAGATGGTAAAGAACAAAAGTGTTATGGGAGGCCTAGATGTTCAAGTCAGTACCAACCAACCCTGGTTTAGGACTATACAGCTGTAGTTCATTCAACACTCCACAGAGGATCCAAATGAAACGTGAGGCTTTAT
This sequence comes from Equus quagga, assembly GCF_021613505.1. Classification (NCBI taxonomy): domain Eukaryota; kingdom Metazoa; phylum Chordata; class Mammalia; order Perissodactyla; family Equidae; genus Equus; species Equus quagga. The sequence goes on from NC_060268.1 coordinate 128,100,770, forward strand.
AGAAATACCTATAATACAACAAGAACAAATACTTACTGAGCCTGCTAAATTCCAGGTACTGCTTTGGATAAAGAGGAGGACACAAAGATAAAAGAAGCATTTCCATTCGTTCAAATATCTTGCAATCATGTTTTTCAAAACATCAGAGCCTTCATAACAAATTCATGACAAGAACAACAAAGCGGGGAGAGGAGAGAACATAAATTTAAAAAGACTGAGAGATATGTCAACCAATGCAATAGACAGTGTGGACCTTATTTGGATCCTAATTTGAACAAATCAAATGTAAAACAATTCGTAAGAAATTTCCACATTGACTGGACATTTGATATAAAGAATAAAAGGAAAGGGATATACAAAATGTGCCTCATGAAGAAAGCATATGCTCTTAAAATATGTCCACCTTTTTAAAAAAAATCAGTGTGTTAGGTAAGTTGTTTGGGGATTTTCTTTTCTGCTCTTCAGTGAAATGATTACTAACCATCAGTCATCACCTCTTACAATAAGGTACACCTGTGTAGCAGGGTGCTGATAAAGTATGCTTGCCAATAAGACTCAAAACATTAATATTTTTAAATAGCATCTTTGAAGAAGAAGAATGGTGGGGGCTGGCCCAGTGGCACAGTGGTTAAGTTTGTGTGCTCCACTTCAGCGATCCGGGTTTGCAGGTTCAGATCCTTGGCACAGACCTAGAACTGTTCGTCAAGCCATGCTGTGGCAGCATCCCACATAAAATGGAGGAAGATTGGCACAGATGTTAGCTCAGGGCCAGTCTTCCTCACAGGAAAAAAAAGAAAAGTGTCTGTTTTCCAATAAACTCTGGCATCATACTCTATCCACCAAAAAAAAAAAAAAAGAAAAGAAAAAAATCAGGGAAAAAAAAGAACAGCACGGGAAAAACAGAAAGAAGTAGTATGAACCTTCAAATAGAGACAGGAGGCTACAAATTTTGCTCTTGCTATCAGAATTGACATTGCTCCTCATATTAGGACAAAGACTAACATTGAGAATATTAAGATTTATTTGTTTCCTTTGAGTAAACCAATGTCCATTCCACATATATAACTTTGCTTCAATTGACTTATGCTCCTATAATAGAATCAGGAAATCTGTTATAGCTAAAAGGAACTTTGTTTCTTCTGTTCCTGTTCCTCCCCATTCTGTCCAAACACACTTGATAAAGAAACTGAGGCCCACAGAAGTGCCCAGGGTCCCATAGCTAGTGAGTGGTGGAGCCAGGAGTGGAAGTGAGGGAGATTCCAACTCTTGGTCTAGAACACAGGTTGGCAAACTACACGTTGGGGAGCCAAATCTGGCCTATGGCCTGTTTTTGTATAGCCTGCAAGCTAAGAATAATCTTTACATTTTAAATGGTTGAAAAAAAATCAAAAGAAGAATACTACTTCTTGACATGTGAAAATTATATGAAATTCAAATTCCAGTGTCCATAAAGTTTTCCTGGAATATCGGTACACTCATTCATGTATGCATTCTTTTTTTTTTTTTTAAGATTTTATTTTTCCTTTTACTCCCCAAAGCCCCCTGGTACATAGTTGTGTATTTTTAGTTGTGGGTCCTTCTAGTTGTGGCATGTGGGATGCCGCTTCAGCATGGCTTGATGAGCGGTGCCATGTCTGCGCCCAGGATCTGAACCTGTGAAACCCTGGGCCGCCGAAGTGGAGCGCGCAAACCCAACCACTCAGCCACCAGGCTGGCCCCAATGTATGTATTCTTTATGGCTGCTTTTGTCAGCAGAGTTGAATGGTTGCAACAGAAACTGTATGGTCTGCAAAGCCTAAAATATTTCCTCTCTGGTCCTTTACAGAAAAAGTTTGTAGACCCTGGGTCTAGAGTCAAGTGTCAAGACTGCTTTACTAAACAGGACCAGATATTTGTAAAGTATTCTTAGTGCACAAATGGTAGGCCTCCTGGTCCAACCCAGTTGCTTTACATGTTGGATGCTGCTGGAAGAGAGGAGAACTGGTAGCTGCCCTACGTGTCCTCCAGCCAACACGCTGAGCTGACTGGGGTGATTCAGTTTCTGTTCTCACTGCCCATTCAATCATGAGCCTCTCAGCTAAGCCTGTCAACAGAGAGACCAATTAGTGCCAATTTCTAAGTGAAAGGCGTTTCCTTAAGTCAGGACTGAGATCACCACCTCATTTCACACGAACAATTCAGGGTCACAAGGTTAACCCAGATTAGATTCAAACCAGAGCTTAAAAAGTGAAAGGCAGCCCTTTTACCAATCCCTAGAGCTCTCCAGCCTCCTTAGGAAAAAAGTGTCAAAGAACTCACCTCATTTACCAGAAGGGGACCTAACACTTCAGGGGTAAACAGCTAACAGGCCCTGCAAATTTAATATCGCTCTACAAGATTACCCTCAGGTTTCCCACAGATGTTTATGGCAAAACTTTATTAGAGCCATGTGTAGTAATCAGTTTCCTTGGAATTCGGTTCAAGGGGACTAGGCAGGCCCTCCACTTCAGAGTTCTGAATTTTTTAAGAAATCAGAGACCCACCTGCAAGGGCCAGTGAGTTTTCAAAACACATTCCTTACAAGTGAAAGTATTCTTTTGCCTGGCAGGAAAGATGCATTTATAAGCAACCTTATTTTATACTAGATTGTCTAAAAATGTATTGTCAATAAATTTTTCAATGTGTATATTGGAATATTTTAATAAGATGAGCAGAGCTTACCACTTAAGAAAACTCTCCCTTTTTTTTTGAGAGCGGTTTGTTATTTATTCAAAGAATCTAATAATTTTTTAAATTGAAGTGCCATTCACATAATATAAATTGTTTATTCTAAATAGATCAAAATTGTTCATTCTCAAGTGAACAAATCAGTACATTCACAATGTCATGATTGTTTTTTATATCAATGTAGCCTTTTCACAGTTGCCTAAAATTTCATTTATATTTTGAATATTAAGAAGGCACATACACCCATAGTGTCCCTGTTCCTCGAATGAATTTGAAGCCAAGAATTGTTTTTTAAGCCCATAACCTATCCCTCTTGGATATTCAAATTGCTTAAAGATGATGAGAGGTAAATCACACTAGTGGACAATAGGAAAGGAGAAATCCTTTAAACCAATTATGATAACTCAGAAAGGAGACGTACTGGATTTTCTAGGTTGTAGACATTTCTCTGGGGACACTAATGTCTCCCCAACTTCCCCCAAATCACGCACTTTTTTTTTTTAGAATGCCTCTGCTTTTTAAAAAATCATACATCTCATTTTAAAAATTTTAAACATACACAAAGAAAAAATTCATTTGAGATTCTACTACCCAGAAATTACCATCTTCAGCAAGGTGAACATTTTTCTAGGTAAATATATAGACAGAAAGAAATAATTTTAGAAAAATGGAATATTATATATCATATTTTAAATTAAAAATTTTTCCTATTCTTCCCACTTAACATAACTGAAAGCCTTGGGAGACATATATACATACATGTATCTCCCAAGATACGTAAACATATACATGTATACATATGTGTATCTCCTACGCATAAAACTCTGAAAGGTAGAGAGACGCAGACTGGCTGGGTAGGGACCTCGGGACCCACCACAGTGGTTGGTTCCCTGAGTTTTGTTTTTGCTTCATACATCCCAGACCTGGAAATGCCAATTGGCACAGACAAAACTAGCACCTCAAGAAAAGCCTGCTCTCTCTAGCTACAGGGCCAAGAAAGTGGCAGACTGGCAAGAAACTTTGACATAATAACTATTCTACTCCATTTGCAACTATCATAAGCTGTTTTTTAAAAAAATAGTACAGGCTCTCAAAGAAGAATTTTTAGTAAATTTCCCTCCATTCCAGTTCATTATGAAAAAAACCCCCAAGACATCTTGTTTTTATTTGGTATCTATCATGAGAACTAAGAAAAGCAATCCAAATGCTTTCACTTCTTTATGAAGCTGGGGAGGGACTTCAGCTAGTGTTACATGGTTTGGCAGGCAAACATTCCTCTAAGTGTATGCGTGATCTGAGCTAAGCCCCCACAGTTCTGGTCCACCGCCTCAGTGTTCTCACCTGCAAAGTGGGAGGAGGATGAAAAACCGTATCACGTAACCTTAAATAAGGTGATTGAATGAGGCATGATTTAGGGTAAGGATTAGGATAGAAGAGGGGTAAAACAGTAATGAGATAAGATTATACATTATACTATGAAACAGATTCTACAAAATTTTCTTATATCCATTTTGTAACTATAAATATCTATCTTGTTTACACAAAATTCCAGGGGCCGGCCCCATGGCCGAGTGGTTAAGTTCACACGCTCTGCTTCTGCGGCCTGGGGTTTCGCTGATTTGGATCCTGAGCGCAGACATGGCACCACTCACCAAGCCATGCTGAGGTGGCGTCCCACATAGCACAAGCAGAGGCACTCACAACTAGAATATACAATTGTGTACTGGGGGGCTTTGGGGAGAAGGAAGAAAAAAGAAAATTGGCAACAGATGTTAGCTCAGGTGCCAATCTTTAAAAAAAAAAATTCCAGAGTTATGTCATATTGTTTTCTTATCCCAACGTTATTTTTGCTCTGATTTATATTTCCTCTATCATTCTCTCAGTCAAAATTTGGATGTAAAATCATTTTCATTTGAGAGAGTGTTGTTTTGAAGGTATTTAGTAAACGTATGAGAATCTTTGCTTTGACCTGGAAGAATGTGATTATCTAGGGGATTATATCATTTAGAGATAATATACATTTGCTCAAAGTAATTTACATGAAAAGTTTATACTGAATAGTCCCTTTACAAATGGGAAGCATTTTAAGCTGGGCAAAATGGCACATAAGTAGTTACTGCTAGGAACAGTACAAGACAGGAGAGGCTCTGACCCTGAGCTTAGCCTTTCAATTCTGCTGTTATTTTAAGGAGTTTAATAGAGTTTTATTATCAATATAAGCACCATTAAATCACAGCTGGCCTGAATCAGTATTTTTATTTATTTTTTTTTTAGGAAGATTAGCCCTGAGCTAACATCTGCCGCCAATCCTCCTGTTTTGCTGAGGAAGACTGGCCCTGAGCTAAGATCCGTGCCCATCTTCCTCTACTTTATGTGGGACGCCTGCCACAGGATGGCTTGACAAGCGGTGCGTAGATCCACACCTGGGATCTGAACCAGCGAACCTCAGGCCGCAGAAGCTGAACATGCGAACTTAACTGCTGCGCCACGGGCCGGCACCTGAATCAGAATTTTAAAATGTAGACCGAAGCTGGAGATTGGATTCTTCTTACATTTTGTTAAAACTGGAATAAAATTCGTTTTAGTTTGCCAGGTCAACCAGTCCTTCCTGTCTGCACTGTTAAACCCCACACACCTTCATTAGGTTCCTCTCTCTTATGCTTATACTGTGGCACTTCAACCTTTTACTTTTTCCAGTTGTCGTTTTGGATATAGGTATACTAACAGAATAACTGCTAATTCTCTCAATAATCTTAAGAGAAGCGTATGTGTGACTTTATAATGTTAGGCAATGGAATCAAATGAAATAATGACCTTCTTCAAAACCTTTTGTCCTATCCAAGCAGATAAAGACTGGCTCCCAGGAAACAGGAACTGGTCTGCTATTTATTAAAGAAGAATCTTTATTTACAACAAACTCTTGATAATTAAACAAGAGTACTGCTGAAGCAATGCTGAATGCCCGGGAAAACAATCAGCTTGTGGATCTCAGCTTTTACCTCTGGGCTTCAGTTTTCCTGAGGTGATCTTTATCTGCAGACTGCTGGAGATCCCAGGCAACCAAGAGCTAAACACGACCAAGCCATAAAACAGAAACACAGTAACTGTGGAGCTGAACGCTTAGCTGTACAATGGTAGAATTCTCATTTCATTCCAAATTCTAATTCTTCTAGTGATGTTTGGTTGGCTGGTTCTCTTCTGGAAACAGTAGCTCAAAGGTTAAACATTCACCTCCTGGAAACTTTTCCAACAGCCAGGTGAATGACTTCCAACTTTGCAAAGCTGGTAAAAACCCTGGGATAAATAACAGATGGACTTGGGAAATGGCCTAAGTGTGGCCCAAGGCTAGTGTACTTTATGCCTTAATAGGAACAATGGTTCGAAGTAGGTTCTAATTAAATATTTATGTCATAGCCAGAGACAGCAAGCAGGCTTTGTGTGGCCAGGGACTGCCTTTCAACGGATCTATCTATTTAAGAAAGAAACTGAATGGACATTAAATATTTATTCTTTATATGTTACAAGTAGATTCTACTCTTTCTCTGCCTGAAGGAAGACAAAAAAGGCTAGAGATAACCAGTGAGCTGCATTTGGAAATACAATCTTTTTCTTTTTTTAAAGATTTTTAAATTTTTTTCTCCCCAAAGCCTCCCGGTACATAGTTGTGTATTTTTAGTTGTGGGTCCCTCCAGTTGTGGCATGTGGGATGCTGCCTCAGCGTGGCCTGATGAACAGCACCACGTCCACGCCCAGGACTCAAATCAGCGAAACCCCAGGCCGCCAAAGCGAAGCGGGCAAACCAAACCCCTCGACCACGGGGCCAGCCCCTGGAAATACAATCTTATAAACAGACTGGGACGCCAGGTTCAACCAGGAAGTAGATCTGAGGTTTTACTGATGTGAAATATTAAACCCTTTACATTTCTCTGGGGACCAGGAAGGAATAACTTTTGATTTTTTTTTGGTTGCATTTTCTCACATTTGGAATGGAGAAAATAACATGACCAATTTTTTGCTGAAGCATAGACTACTAACTGCTATATCAATGTTCCAAACTCTTACAATGACCCTTGCAAAGGAGGATTTGCCATAGCAAACTAATCCCAAAACGAATTTATGTTTTCGGTTTATCTTGAATCTGAAAATTTAGAATGATCAGGAACCAGAGCATGCAAATTTCTCATGTTTTGTCTCTTTAGATGTGAGAAAGTTTTGAACTCTAAGATTGGTGGTGTAATAACATCTATTAATAGCTTCCTGTAGATCACATTTAAAGTTGTTCCCTTTGGGCCGGCCTGGTGGCAGAGCAGTTAAGTTCACACATTCCGCTTCTCGGCAGCCCAGGGTTCGCTGGTTCGGATCCCGGGTGTGGACATGGCGCCGCTTGGCAAAAGCCATGCTGTGGTAGGTGTCCCAAATATAAAGTAGAGGAAGATGGGCATGGATGTTAGCTCAGGGCCAGTCTTCCTCAGCAAAAAGAGGAGGATTGGCAGTAGTTAGCTCAGGGCTAATCTTCCTCAAAAATAAATAAATAAATAAATAAAATAAAGTCGTTTGCTTTATGAAGTTTCATTTGCCTGAACTGCTGGAGCAACAACACAATATCAATTACTGCTGGACCACAAGCTTATGTAAACAAAGGTGAAATCTGCACCTGATTTAGTAGCTCAGAGAATTTTTAGGGCAAAGGCCATGAAAATACAAATAAACATTAATTTTAAAAAGTGTCTGGTAAAAGCTCAATTCTGAAGTTAAATTAATCCTCCAAATTTGAGAACCTAGAACAAACTCCATACAAAGAGGTGCCCTCTTAACCACATGTTAACAATAATGCAACTGCAGTAGTGCAATAAAAGAGAAAAATTTAAAGTGATTATATGGCACTCTTTGATGTTAGGTCCAGGGCACATGGGTTCTAAAACTGGTGAACTGGAAAGCCATCTGCTCTCAAGACACTGTTTAACACAATGCCAAGAGCCAAATATTTAAAAGGTGATTGAGATAGCTAAACCTAGAGTTCAAAATATTTTTAAAGTTGAAATACCTTAGTAAAGAACAGATGTTCTAAAATACCCACTGGGGGCGGGGGGAATCCAATGAGAGAGAAGCCAGAAATTACAGTTAACCCAGCAATGCCCACAATAACATTTCTGTTACCATTAGAAGGAAGTTCTTCTAACAGCTTCATGCACTTTGCGTGAACAAAATCTCTTAACACCAATTCACCACAGCTTAGGATCTCCTAGAGAAAAGACAAGGTTTTGCTTACTGGTTTTGAGCTTATCTATAAGCAAGGGTACTGCTGGGGCGATGCTGAATGCCCGGCTTTTGGATCTCAGCTTTTACCTCTGGCCTTCAGTTTCCTAAGGTGATCTTTATCTGCAGACTGCTGGAGGTCCCAGGCAACCAAGAGCTAAACACGACCAAGTTCTAGAACAGAAAAATTAACTGCAGAGCTGAAGGCTTGGCTTAGAATGGCAGCATTCTTACTTTATTCCAAATCCAGATTTACTCTGGATTTGATTTCACTCAATTTGAAATTAGGCTGGCTCATACTTTAATAAAACAGATTAAATATATTACAATGCTTAGATATTTTTGATGAGCAAGTATCCATAAAACCACCTGAGGTTAAGGCCACATTTCAGCCCTGCCTAGCTCTATCAGGTATCTTTAACTATAGATTTAGGCTCACCAGATTGAGCTAATCCAAACTGCCTGACATGTTAGGATGGGTGCATCACACCAATGGATAGGATTTATTACTTACATTGTCCTAAATGCGGTGTCAACCCAAATGCCACCACACTTACCAAGCTCTAGTCTTCAAAGTCTGCATGGATGAGCCAGGACCTTTGCTCCTGGCCTCTGCTTCAATTGTTAGCTGAACTTGGGGCCCCAGCTCTGAATCTTGCCTCTGTGGTTGGGTTCCTGACAGTCTGTAAAATCCTCTCTTCTTTAGGGGCTGGACTCTGTCTCTGTGGCATCACTGGCTGACATCTAATTCAAATTGATCCATTCCCCTGGAACTGAGATTATTATCTGCCTGATTTTCAGTAATATTGATACTGTCTAGAGGACTACTGTCTCCTCACCCCCTTTACTTTCTCCACCCACCAGATTAAACTCTTGGACAGGGAAGTCAGTCCGTACACAGGAATCTGGACTATTAGCCAGCCCTGGGTGGGGCCTGGGGGAGCAGCAGTTGGATGAATCCCACATATCATCAGTCCCACTGATTAACAACATAGTCTAGTTCTTTTTTTTTTTGCTGAGGAAGATTTGCCTTGAGCAAACATCCGTTGCCAATCTTCCTTTATTTTGTATGTGGGTTGCTGCTATAGCATGGGCACCACTGAGCAGTTGTAGGTAGGTCCGTGCCCAGGACCCAAACCTGGGCCATCAAAGCAGAGTACACTGAACTTAACCACGAGGCCATGGGGCAGGCCCCCATACTCTAGTTCTCTTTTTCTTTTTTTTTTTTTTTTGGTGAGGAAGATTGGCTCTGAGCTGACATCTGTTGCCAATCTTCCTCTTTTTCCACTTAAGGAAGATTGTCACTGAACTAACATCTGTGCCAACATTCCTCAATCTTCATCTATTCTGCACATGGGATGCTGCCACAGCATGGCTTGAAGAGCAGTGTGTAGGTCCATGCCTGGGATCCAAACACACAAACCCCGGGCTGCCAAGCAGAGCACACAAAATTAACCACTACCCCACTGAATCAGCACCATGTGGCAATCTTCCTCTATTTTTGTATGTCGGACACTGCCACAGCATGGCTTGATGAGCCGTGTGTAGGTCCACGCCTGGGATCCAAAACCGCAAACCCCAGGCTGCCGAAGTGGAGTGCACAAACTTAACCACTACATCACCAGGCCGGCCCCCTATACTCTAGTTCTTTAAACACTCAATGGAGCAACGTTTTAGGAACTTATCTAATTTAGGCGAATTAAAGTCTCTCTCACCGTTTGCCTTGCCCATTCAAAGCAATTTATCTCTGAGGACCTAACTAGTCACAGAAGCTCTCCTTCTGCCTCAAGGAGAGAGTGCAGCCTTTTCAGTTATGGCTTCAGAGGATGCAGTCACTGCCTCGAAGATTAGCCCCTTTAAAATTCAGACAGATGACTAAGCCCTGGCTAGAGACATACAGAGAACCTGGAATTAAAAGCCTTTACTCACACCCCATGTCTCCTCAAGAGATCCTCCCTCATCGCTTCTAGGATCTGCCTACTCCTTGCCTTGCCATTTTGGGGACCTCTCCATGGTCAAAAAGACTTTGTTGCCTATTGTTTACGTCTCCCCCTGCTGACCATCTCAGTTCTTTAATTTTTCCCTCTCAGCCCAGCCACCTACTCCAGGGTCCTTGCCCAAGCCAGCTGATAGGCCCCTCACCCAACCAAGCACTTACCCAGCCTCACAAACTATTATGTCTGAGCATCCTACTTGTCACCCACCCAAAAGACTGTGGGGACCACACACACACACTCCACATTAGTTACATTATGTTCAGAATTTGACACCTCACAAAGGAATTATATAGTCATATCAGCTTGAGAGTGAGAAGTGGAAAAAAAACCCAACAAAAGCAAACTACCAAGAAATGATGATTGATTCTTCCCAGTTTATTTAATTCAGTTGCTTAAGCAGTTGTGACTCTTCCCATAAAGAAACTATTTCAAAGCTTTTCAAAGTGACTACCCTGCAGGTTCCTCGACTTGCAGTCATTCTTTTGACAAATATTTCAGTGTCAACTACAGGTCATCCAATGTAGAAATATATACTCCTGCAGAAAAAGCCCAAATTGCTCAGGGGTACTATCTCCAAGACAACTGCAACTTTTTCTTAGAGGTTTTTAAATCACATAATAAGTAGGGAAACCTGCTCTCTGTGTATACCTTACGTTAGAAATGCAAATTCTCGGGCCCTACCTCGGACCTCCTCAATCAGAAATTCTGGGGCTGGGGCCCAGTAATCTGTGTTTAACAAGGCTCCCACGTGATTCTGAGGCATCCTAGTTGGAGAACCACTGCCTTAGTGCAGGCAAAATGATCATATTCAGACTCCGTCATTAATGAGGCTGAAATAAGGAGCTGACTCAGTGACTTAATTAGTACCGTACCTATCTGACAACTAAGTATGTAATTTATGCTCAAAAGTACTTTGATACTTAATCTCCATGTATGTATAAGCCTAGGCTTTTAAACTAGTGGAACAAAAGCAGGTCAATATTATCCATAAGATGGATAATAAATAGACAATAATCAGTTTGCCTTAGACGGGTTTATACCCTATAGGACCCTATAGGTCCTGGTTTATACCTAGTGTCTTGATAGAATTATTCTTGGCACGCTCCTCTTCTCTCAAAAAGTCCCCAGTTTAGATAATAAATTATGGTCTAAAATATCACCTACTCTATAAATAAAACATAAAATAAGGCAGTGAAACATGTTAATGATTCCTGAAAAATTCTCATCATTAAGTTCATTTAACAATTTATAAAGATATTCTTAAATATTTTTAATTAACTTCAAAATAATCTGAATACAAAATTATGGTGGAACAGCTGTCTTCCCTGAGACCCACAGACATGGCAATCACATTGCAGTTGGGTCAGGAAATGCACTGCGTGCTACCTGTCCTGTAGAGTCTTACAGCGTCTCTACCGACTGCGCTCACTTCAATCTTCTGCCTAAAATCAATACACGCTTTCTGTGCCTACTTCGACTTCACATCAGTAGGAGCAAACCTACATGGCTTCTGACAAGAAAACCACCTCAGGTTACCTCAGACCCACACTAAGATTCAACACTATCTCAAAGTTAACTTGTGGACTTGGAAGCAGGGAAGGAGCGTCCCTTCTCTATGATGTGTATGACTGTCAGAGTGCTCTGAAAGCCCTTTAGCATCATGTCAAACTCTCAATAAAATCTACAGTCCCCACTGGAGGATTTTTGATCTACAAAGATGAATTTTTGATGTAGATGAATTCTAGTCAGTATTTAGAGATCTAAGTAGCTAAGGAAATTCAACCTCTCAAGAGTCAGTTATTACCTGCATCAGAGACAACTCACAAAGATTGGCCGGGACCCAGGCAACCACTGAAAATAGCATTCCTTTCCTGCTGGAATTGTCAACAATTCTATCTAGGTACCTAAAGAGAATATCTTTACTGTTAGCTATATACAAGTGGCATTATCTGTTTTCACCAAATGCTTTAATTAGTTTCGCGGACATGAATAACCAGAGATAGATTACCTAATACATTTACGATAAATTCTATCCATATTCTAACAAGTATAATCAATGTTTAACATATTCCAAATTCCTTTCTTTAGCAGAAAATGAGAAGTTTCCAAACTTTTTTTTTTGCTTTCTACATAAATATTGTTTTTCTTACCAGAAAGAAGTGACTACCTCTGTATTAAGGCATAACACAATTATGATGTCACTGTGGCAGAAATCCCTGCTGTTCGTCCCCTTGATCTCAGCTAAGACTCTGTGGCCCACAAGACTAAGGCACTTGAGATTTTTCCCTCAACTGAAGCATAGGGAAGGTGCTGAGACTCTTGGGATTGTCAGGGTCTTTGGTCCTGTGTCCAAGTTCATGTCTCTGCTGGTGCTGAAGATGAACATTAAGATGTAACAAAAATGTAAAAGCATCTTCAAGTTATCTTCCCTCCCGAGTCCACTTTGGCAAAAGTCCCCAAAGCTTGGCCTCTTAGCAAAGGTACAACTCAATATCCTGGTCACTCTTAGGATTTAAAGAGAGAATGGCCCAGGGGTACACAACTGATGAAAGGTTCTGTGCCAATCATGCACTTATGCAGGCGACCGGTGCAGTTATAAGGTAACACAGGCAGTGCTGTGAGCCCTCAGGGTGCCCAGAGAGGGCAGATGAAAGGGGCATCAGCTAATCTGTCCTATCTAGTCCAGCCCATCCAGTTCAGGCTCTTTACAGGTTTGTTTTGCTTTCCACAGCATTACTATTGACAACTGAATTACTTAGGTTTCACTCTGCTAAAACACATGAAAGGTGAGGTGCAAAAGAGCCCTGGGCTTAGCTTCTCTTAGTTTTGCCAGTATGGTTTTGGAATTCCTTGGGACACAATTTGTTTAAATTCTTAATATAAGTTAAGGTCAACTATATAAAAATATTCTATAAACCTATAAAACTTGGTATCATCCAAAACCAGATGTTATTTAACCCCAAAATCACACCTGAGATTTTTCAAATCTATTAAGTGATTTGAATGTCAGTGAATGGTTAATTCTGACTCTCTGCTGAGCTTTTTCACCTTGATCATTTCAACACTCTTGCTTATAGAATGTATTCCAAATATTCTGAAATATCCTGTAACATTAACTTTTTAGATTGCATTCAAAATTTTTATTTAATGGTTTTGCCTTGCTGAATGTTTTCAGAGGATTAAGGCCTGATCTTTGTTTCTCCAAAATATAGCTTCATATATTCTTTACTATGATTCTGAAATTAAATTTTATCAACAACAATGAAAGTGCTGGGCTTATTTGTACCAAGTAGTCCCAGTGTCCCTTGTGATGGTTCATTATCAATTTCACCAACAGAAATAAAAGCAGGAAGTTCTCCCTTCTACTAGGACAACTAATACCAAAGAACCAGCATTCTTTTGCCACTTCAGAGGATAAGTCTTGCATTTTACAATAGGATTAAGATTCTTATTTTCTTCATTAGTAAAATTATCCATTCATTCAAGCTACAAGACTTTATGATTAAGGTTTTATGATTGTTAGGGTTAAAAAGTGAGAGCACCTCAACATTCTTAAAGGGGCAGACAAACTTAAGAAAATTGGAGAAGAATCCTACAGTCTCTGAAAAAGCACTGATTCATAAGCCAGTATTACTCACCTGTAATTCTAAGTAGTTATGTAATAGGTTGTGGTTAGGGATCAGACTAGGAAAAATATTAGAAAGCATGTGTTGAATATTACTGAAAATTTTGAGGAGTGAAAAGTGTACATATGCAAAGTCTAAGTGTTACTGTAATTCTCTTAAAAAAGGATTTTTTGTACTGTTACTTTTTTTTTAGGTATGCTTTTTGTTTTTTTGGTGGGGAAGATTGGTCCTGAGCTAACATCTGTTGCCAATCTTCCTCTTTGTTTTTTTCCTTCCTCAAAGCTTCAGTACATAGTCGTATATCCTAGTTGTAGGTCATTCTAGTTCTATGTGAGATACTGCCACAACATGGCTTGATGAGAGGCGTGTAGTAGGTCTGGACCCAGGATCCAAACCAGCGAACCATGGGCCAGTGAAGCTGAGCGTGCAAATTTAACCACTAAGCCAACAGCGTCAGTCCCCTATTGTTATATTTTTGAAGACTAATTTTCTAGGACTTAGGCAAACTTCAGAAAGAAATACTAAATTCTTAAAATTTCAGTTGTCCAATGACTGAACCAAGCATTAAAAATGCAAATACAGGCATCTAGAACATAAAAAGGATGGGAAAATAAAATTAAATGTTATCATAGACCTACTTTGTTATCTGATTAAATATTTTAGCTTGGTCAATGTCAGATGAGAGAATACAAGAATAGACTGCATTTTTATTTCTGAATAAATATCCAAAACAGTTTAGAAAGGCAAAACAGGTTCTCTTTCCCTCATTTTCTCTAACACCAACTTTTCTATATGTGACCTGCTTTTTTAAGCTCAATCATCTCACTTTCCACTTTCAGTGAAATTTTGTAAGAATTTTACCCCTAAGTAATAATAAAATGGAAAGATGTATACTTTTTCTCCATTCTCCCAATATTATTGTTTTAAATATCTCTGAGAAAAGTCTAAAAGGTAGACTTTATAAGGATTTTTCTCATTTAAAAATATACTTTATTAAAGAACTATATTCTTTACTGTCTTTCATTTAAAAGTTTCTCTCCAAGATTTTCCCTTGAGAAAAAATTCTTTCCAACTACCCTATTACATCTTACCTTGAAGGAGACACATTCATACAATAACTGTATAATTACGGATGAATCAGGAATTTGACTTCAGGGAAGTTCAACAAACCATAAGACCAAAAACAGCAACTTAAGACAAAAATTGGTTTGAAAGAATTTCCTGTATTTTAATCTATTTCTTAGTAAAAGCCATGTGGATTCCATTTAGCTTAAGATATGTGTAATGTGGCACTTACATTCTCATGTTCACCTATTTGGAACACCTAGGCATTATTTTGGCAAAATGAAATAAAATAACCCTAATATAGCATAGATTTCTGTGACAGTGAAATGTTCCAGGAAGGGTTATTTAAATACAGAACACTAATCATCTGCTCAAGATGCTCTTCAGTTTTCACCAGTGTTATCTGAAGGACATGTCATTTAACCCTATATTCCTTTAGACTCGAGTTTCTCACCCTGGGCACTACTGACATTTGGGGCTGGATAATTCTTTGTTGTGGGGGGCGGTTATATGCAACATAGGATGTTTAAAAAAATCCTTAGCCTTTACCAACTAGACACAAGTAGCACTCACCCAGATGCGACAAGTAGAAATGTCTCCAGACATTGCTAACTGTCTTGTGGGGGCAAATTCACCCCTGTTGAGAACCACAGCTTTAAGAGTATACCACATTGCCTATTTTTTTCATTCAACAGTTAATCAACTCTTATGTATCCACTAAAATTCTGAAGGAAGTACACAGACTAAGAAAAAAATTATTTTTAATTCAAGAAGGCTTAACTTAAGGCAACATACTGACATCTACTGGCTTGGTACTTAACTGTACATTTGACATATACTGCATTTTTTAAAAACTCCTCAAAATTAAAAGTAATGTAGCTGCTATTCTGGGAAAGTTGAACAATTAATCAGTTGAATAGTAACATTAACATCAGAATTATTAGTTTTATGTAAAGCCTCACGTATACAGTAACAATGCTAATTGTCTATTTCTTAGTTTTTGATGTATTGTCTTTTGGATGAATTGAATTTTTAATGAATGCTTTCAGAGACTGATAATTAGAGGGTTTTTTTTTTTTATGGTGAGTAAAAAAATGTCTGGTTCAAAAACTTGCAAAAATTAAGCAGCATGCTATTTTATGATTTATAATGAAATTTTAAAAGACTAAAAAAATTTTTTAAACCTAAAAATGATAATTCTATAAATAAAATTACAATTTTCTAGATATTTTAATAAAAGACATTTGGTAATTAAATACTACTGTCAATTAAGTTGATGAACTTTATTGGGGTTAAAACTATAACAAAGTTCATCCTAAAACATTTTGCAATGCAAAATTACTTCACTCAAGGAGTGTTTAATAATTTGAATGCCAGGAATTACAAGCAATTTTCAAAAGCAGAGACTCTCACATTCGTAAAACTTTATACATCATTTGAACTAACAGATATTTATACTACTAAAATCAAACATGCATCACTTTCAAACATTCTTGTATCATGATTTTATATATTACATTATTTAACACCATTCCTCATCACTACAAGTATTTTATCATACACTTGTACCAATCTCCTTGGATTTCTGATCTTTGTCTTCATTCTTCACATTATCCTATAAAACAACAGACAAGGAAAAACTATAGTTTATTAGATTCTCTTAAATGTAACTTTAAAAATAATAAACACTGCTAAACAGAAATACTACAGATAGCCCATTTTACCATCTGTGGAAAACTGACCCTGGGGGCAATTATGAAAGAAATCCATCTCTCAGTTCTATGCAGAATGGCTTAGAGTATTTGAGAAAGCCATATGAGTTCTGAGAAATTAGAATAACAGTAGTTATTCCTTGCACTGTAGATTTTTTTCTTCTGTGAGTGAGACCCAGGATGTGGAAGATCTCTCAATTACTGAAGTTAGTTTATAATGGCATTGAGTTACTAAATTTTTCTTTAGTGACAAAGAATCCTAATAAATTAATTATGATAGTGTCAAAGTTTCTTGACTCTGCCCACAATAAATGGGTATGAAAAGAAAGTGAAAGGTTTTATCTTCCTCAAGTTCAAACTCACTCTCTGGTTCTGAAAGAAATACAAAATTTGCTTTAAGAATTCTGTACATACAAACCATGTTGACATCCCAACAAAGTTCTAGGGAAATACAATCCTGTGGGAATTGCTTTTGACTAATCTGATGAAGAACAGAATGCCACCATCATTTGCTCCTAGAAAAACCACTACGAGCTTAATAACGTTAAAATTGCCATAAAGATATAAAAATTGAAATAAACTATGACAATGTTGAAAGTACAAAACTGCTAACCTTCTTGAGAACAGTGTGGATTTCATCCATTACTGTGGATAAGTTTCTGATTGTCTTATTCAGTTGGTTTTCAAATTGCAAATTCATGTTTTCTGAAATCTTTAAGTTCTCTTGTAACTGACTAAGGTCCTTTTTAACTTCTCTGAGTTCACCAGAAAGGCTTTTGTTGGAATTCTCCAAATTTAATATGGTTTTTTCATCTTCATCTGTTTAAAAGAAAACAGAAAAACTCACCATCTTACCCCTTAAAATATCCAATTTAATTCTGAGGTTAAAAATATTTCCACTAGCAAAATAAAAAGCAGATATAATTCCTTAATGGCCACAAATGTCAATTTCAATAGTTATAAATAACACTGTAATACTCATTTCATTTAAATTAAGTTTTACCTAAGTATTACTTCTAAACCAATGTTTCATTTTCAGACGATTGTACAGACTAGAGAAAGTAGCAGAAACTGGAGAAAACTAAGTGGAACCAGGGGAGGATTAAAAGGATGCAACAGAACAACAAACGAACCTGAGAACATAAAAATCTAAGATTAATTCTTAGAAAGCTAAGCAATTTTATAACTTTTAACAGAAATGGTCAAAATTAAAGTTACATTATTGCCCAGACTAAAATGCAAGGTATGGCTACGCATGTGTGTATAGGTACATACACACGTATGTACACATATATACTCCAATAGGGTGTTAAAAGTACTGACATATCCAATGCTGTTACTTACCTGTTTTTTCTTCTAGTAACTGCAGCTTCTGTTCTACTTCAGCTCTTACTTTTTCACTCTTTTCCAATTTTTGCAAGAGGCTTCCTACATCTACCATTGCACCATTGTACACGATAAGGCCAACATTTTCTTCCACATCCTTCGATTCCTGTTTTACTACTGGTGTTGGAAGTAACAACCTGTTTCCTATAATAAAGAAGATACCATATTTTATTGTTATTTTTTTCCTCTTTAATTAACAATAAAGTTACAAAATGTCACAATCTTAAAATAATATACTCAAACCTAGCATATCTTCCTGCAAGGCTTCAGACTCTTCATGGTTTTCTTCATCTTTTGAGGTATCTGTTAATTTCCGGTAAAAGCAAGATTCACGGAGTACCACTTTATTAAGAAGTTTCTTTACCTGTTATGCAGGCAAGTAAACAAATTCAAAAGATGAAAATAAGTTTTTGATTCTCCTTGAACAACTGTGTCCTAATTTTCACATATGATGGATATCAGTGGCATCTTGTTTTCTCAGGTATCTACTCCCACTCAGACCACTTATGCTCTCTTAACTGTGTTCTCTATACAACTAAAATCAAAATTATCATTTGAAAAAATGTCTAACATTGATAGAAACACTTAACACATACATTAAAGTATATGCACAAAGATGTTTATTACAGTATAGTTTGTAATTCCAAAAAGTGAAAACCACTCAGCAACTGAGACTATTATGGTACATCTATACCATGGAATACTATGCAGTCATAAAAAAAAAAGAAGTGGGTATCTATTTTCATGTTAGAATGCCCATGACACTGTATTGTTAAATGAAAAAAAGCTGTGTATTAATATGTATAGAATGATTTCATGTGTTACTTAAAAAACTGATCATATATGTATACACACACACACACACACACACACACACACAAATTGCTTACGAAAAGATCTAGTAGGTTATATATTAGACCAGAGTAGCACTAGAGGGAGAGGGGACTTTGAACTTTCTGTTACTTTATACATTTCAGTATTGCTTGACTGTATTACTAAACTAGCCTGTACTGCTCTTACATTTCCAAAAGTCAACAGAGACTAAAAGATAAAGTTACTTAAAAATGCTTTTCACTTTAAATATTCACAAGATAGACTACCTGAGCCCGAGAAAGATGTAGTCCAAGAGTATAAAGTATTTCTTCCAAATCCTTTTCAAGGAGGTAACCACAATGGCTTTGATCAAAATAAACAAATGCCATTAACAGATCTCTGTTAATTGTTATCATCTGAGTCTTTTCTTTTTCCTAAAGAAAATGCAGAAGATAGTATAAAATTTTTACCCTTGAAAAATGAGAAATTGAAACCGTGTCCATATAATAGTGAAATGTTAAAAGACCTTTGCCTCGTCTCAGCAAAAATGAGTTGATCTGGTTTATATGTATGGGAGAAAATAGTAAGACATACTGGTTATCTGACATAATCACAAATATCAAAACATGAATGGCTGAAGTTAGCTCTGAGTAGTAATATATAGATATACAAGTACCAACAAACTTCATGACCGTGTTATATTTAAGAAATCTGGATTATATAAGAAATGGAAATTAACACATTATAAAAAATACAGTATTTGATAAATACCTTATCTTTAGAGGGCCTCTCCTTGCAGTACTTGTTGACATCTCTTTTGTCATCTCGTTTGTTTATTTCTTCCTCATCTCGATCTATAAAATAAATACAACAGCAAAAACTTCAGCAATACAGATATTTTCAATTATTGTAGAGACTGAAAATACTTTCCTATTACTGGTCAGTTTTCAAAATACACAATAGCAAAGAAGTATTATATGAATAAAAATAGTTTGGATTTTATAAGAAACAATTATAAAGAATAAGAGGAGGAAGCAATTTACAAAGACACTAGAGAGGGAAATAAGTTGACTTTATTGAATCAAATAAAAGGACTTAATTCCATAAATATTTCGAGGACACAGTTCAAATAAATGAATTAATTTTATACATGAAATTGAAGAGTATTAACACCAACTTAAACAAACTGTATTTTCTAAAAGCTAAAAGGAAGAACAGCCAATGTACTAAAATTAAGTGCAAATAGATTATTGCAAAATAAAACTACATACAAGAAACTGAGAGGTTCTAAAGATAACTAAGAACGAATAGTGTTAGTATCCAGATTTGCTAGCACTAACATATGTGTCCCATGATAAAAGATGGTAACTTGGATAAATCTTAAAAAACAAACAAAAAACTAGTACAGTAAGGTAAATCTGCAACTGTGGAACATATGACTTGAAATCTGTACTCTAGGTAAGTAGTCTTAATAAAATTCAAATATCAAAAGGAATACTTGAGCAATTTAGACAAGTCATGACACTTATTTTCTAGATTAGAATAATATCTTTTGTTATCATTAAAAGTTTTTTTGAAAATATAATGCACCTTGTGCAAAATTCAAAATACACAAAGAGCAACTGGCAGAAAGGAAACTTCTTTTCCTTACCTATCCCTAGGCTACCCAGTTCTCCAAGACCTCAGCCATCACCCTCAGGTCAACCATCATTACCAGCCTGTTACAGAACTAATATTAAAGAATTAATCAGCTATGGGTTGAACTGTATCCCCTAAAATTCATATGCTAATGTCTTAAGCCCCAGTATCTCAGAATGTTACCTATTTGGAGAAAGGGTCTATACAGAGGTAATCAAGTTAAAATGAGGTCATTAGGGTAAGCTCTAATCCAATGACTGGTGTCTTGAGAGAAAGGGAAAATTTCGACACAGACATGCACAGACAGAAGATGAGGTGAAGACACAGGGAGAAGATGGCTATTTATAAGCCAAGGAAAGCTGCATGGAACAGATCCTCTCCTCACAGCTCTCAGAAGGAACCAACCCTGCCAACTTCTTGATCTCAGACTTTTAGCCTCTGAGAACTGAAAGACAATAAATTTCTATTGTTTAAGCCACCCAGTCTGAGGTACTTTTTTTTTTTTAGGAAGATTATCCTTGAGCTACCATCTGCTGCCAATCCTCCTCTTTTTGCTGAGGAAGACTGGCCCTGAGCTAACATCTGTGCCCATCTTCCCCTACTTTATATGTGGGATGCCTGCCACAGAGTGGCTTGACAAGCAGTGCATAGGTGTGGCATAGTGCTTAAATGGTTAAGCTCCACCTAAATGTTATATGCGCTCCTTTGCATGTATGATAGTCTTTGTAATTTAAAAAAATGCTAAAATTAGTTTTCTAAAGAAGAATATATTCTAAGAAACAATGAGACCATTACACTATTTATGACAAAGTGTAAGTACCATGTTCAGGGAATTTTTTTTCTCAAGTTGAATAAATGTTAATTATATATGGCACATATGATAATCAAAAATAAACATGTCTTGGGGCCAGTCTGGTGGTGTACTGGTTAAGTTCGCGCACTCTGCTTCGGTGGCCCTGGGGTTCAGAGGTTTGGATCCCAGGCACAGACCTACACACCACTCGTCAAGCCATGCTGTGGCACTGTCCCACATACAAAATAGAGCAAGAATGACAGAGATGTTAGTTCAGCAACAATCTTTTTCAAGCAAAAAGAGGGGGATTGGCAACAGATATTAGCTCAGGGCCGATCTTCGTCACCAAAAATAAATAAAAGTAAACATGTCTTAAAATAATCCTGTCATCTAAAAATTACTTAATACAAACAGATTTTCATTGGAGAATATTTTACTCTTTCTATTCTAAAAAATATTAAAATTATAGATTTCAGTGATACAAAGTTGCCAAACAAAAAATGTATTTTTCATCCTAAGGAGAAATAAATCAATTTGAATCATACCATCCTCTTCATCCTCAGCTTCTTCTGCTTCCATTGGATCATATTCATCTTGAATATTATCTTCCTCAGTTTCATCATCATCTTTAGAATCATCTTTTCTTTTATCTTCTTTCTGCAATTTAAAATGTCTTTTAATTAAGCAACACATCTCATCAAACATTAAATGACTAAAATCAAAAAACATTACAGCCACTAAATTTATTTGAAATAGTATCACATTATAAATTTCTTAAAACAATACACTTTACTAAACTACCACTCACAATATATGTAAATCAAATCATCATCTTGTATGCCTTAAACTTAAAAAAAAAGAAAACTAGTTATAGATGTTTATATAGGCTCAATTCAAAGACTTAAATTTCTAATAATACAGTAAAATCTTTCAAATTTGGCCTTTATGCTTCACTCGTCTGATGGAATTCATCATCATTTGTTACACTCTGGAAGACTACCAGAAAACTTCTAAATCAGGCTGCTGGTCATGGAAATATTTACAGACCTTCCTTTCATCTCTATCTTCTTTTTTATCTTTATCATCGCCTGATTTTCTCCGTTTGGGTTTCGGCTCATCAGTTTCATCATCTCTTTCTTCTTTCTTATCTTTTCTCTCATCTTTTTTGCTTTTCTTTTCCTTTTCTTTTTTGTCCTCTTTCTCAGGAAGAGATAATAATGATTTGTATATCCTGACACCAAAATCTCTTTGAAGCATTTCATTGAAAAGTTCTGCAAACAATGAAACCTATAGAAAGATATCAATAGTAACCAGCAAACTTTAATAGAAATATTGAATAAAACCACATCACAGTAATTTATCAAATAATAACTTGCCACATCTAACAATTAATGTGCACTAACAACAGAGTTGTAATAACTGACGTCAATGATGTTGAAGAGCCTCAAAATCCTCAAAGACCCTTCTGAAGATATAAATACTATGTTTAGTATACTTTTGGTCAAATATTATAAAAAATAACCATACTACAGAAAATTTGAAAATAAGCAGGAAACAAGGATTTCTACTACCTTACACAATAATTAATCTTCATGTTAATGTACTTTATTCATTTACTCAACACATTTGTATGAAATGTCTACTATGTACCAGGGACTGTTCTAGGCATTAGGGACACAGCAGTGAAGAAAGCAGAAAAAAGTCTGAGAGTAATAAGAGAGTATAGTCAGAGAAGGCCTCTTTGATCAGGTGACAGGTGAAAAGTGACCTGAAGGTAGCAAGAGAATGCGCCAGACAGCTATCCAGAAGAGCATTCCAGGCAGGAAAAACCAATT
This sequence comes from Equus quagga, assembly GCF_021613505.1. Classification (NCBI taxonomy): domain Eukaryota; kingdom Metazoa; phylum Chordata; class Mammalia; order Perissodactyla; family Equidae; genus Equus; species Equus quagga. The sequence goes on from NC_060268.1 coordinate 128,123,597, forward strand.
CAAAATTCAGAGTAGGGCGAATGCATTATTACTATGCAGGGATCCATGGATACTGATCTTCAACATACTCACAAACCTGCAATTATAAACTAAATTCTCTATGTAAATATTTCTGAGGATAATTGCTTTCAACAGATTAAGAGGCTAGAACTTCAAAGGGTTGACCAAAGCTCTAAAATATGTTATCTTTAGCATTCTGTTCTGTATATTTGATGAAACACTTTAATCAGACTATTTTCCTGATCATAAAGGATAATACAAATGTATTAAAATTATAATTGATTTTATAATCTATTTTTTATTCATACCCAGTCTTTATATGTTTTAAATAAATCTATTAGTAAAATGACCATTAATATGCTGAAAATTCCACTTTCTCTTAACTATTAAACTAAACAAAATCTCAATTTGTGTAAGCAAATAGCAAAAGGCATATCTTTTCCTTAGAGTTTTCTATTACTTAGAGATAAAAAACTTACTAAAATGTGTTAGATTGGAAGAAGCTTAGAATAGTTAACTAGAAGAGCAGAATTAATTCTACATATCTCTTCATCTACAGGCACTGAAAGACACAGATACCACTAGCATTAATATTAAATCAGCAAAAGAGTTATAATTTTATGATGATACATGGTTTTCCTTAGTTACAAAATAATTTCTTTTAAATTCATGTACCAAAATGACTTCTGAATTCTAATAACAGATTAAAAGGAAACTAACCAAGGGGATATGTTAGGTGGGGAGGAAAAAATAAAGGATTATTTTGCTAGCAAAGGGCTGTTTCACAAATCACTTTGTTTCCACTGGAGGAGCACTGAGATCCTCTTACAGCATTGGTTAGATATACAGTATATACTTTATAAGTAGTAAGTAATACCAAAGACTATTTTTCCCACTTACTTATTTCTTGAATGACTACTAGATGATAGGCAGTATTAAGAGTTTAATTTATGGTAACTGGTAATAAAAATAAAACCGTATATAATATTTAAGGACACTGGCTTACTGGAATTATTCAAAAATTGTAAATATTTCTAACATTTAATATCAAGAACAATAAGCATGCATTTTGTGTTTCGTAATTGGCTCAGTACTCCTCTATATTTGTTTGCAAATGTCTGAAGTCTAAGTAAGTCACTTCACTTCATTTTCATCTTATCATTTGGTGGACAATAATCTCTTGGATCAAGTAAGTATGACTAATTTTTCCAATATAATTTATAAAATAAAACAATGTGAGATATGTTGATAAAATACAACAATTGAACACAATTATAATTTTGTACAAGCTATTACAAAATTAATAATTTGGGATATTTTACATTGTTTTATTTAAAGAATGAAGCAATCATTTACTTAAGATAAAAGTCTTCAACTATTTTGAAAATGACACTATTATGTTATAAACACTGCTCTAAATTAATGGTAAAAAGAAATAGATTCAGGTTGCAAAGATAAATATCAATGATGTTACGTTACACCTCAATCACCAGAGGTAAACTTTTCAATTCCATTAAATGGCATTTTAATTCTAGAGTAAATAATAAAGTGTTATCAGATATCCCAAGAAAAACAATTAGACATTATATATCATGTGTCTCCTGAAACCCTAATAACATACCACTACTTATGAGATAGTTTCAGGAAAAAAAATTAACTGAACCTGAACGTGATTAAGACTCTAGATCTAACTATCAATTTACAGGAAATAGAGGACAGCAGAAAATTTAAACCACACCATAGGAATGCAATCAGCAAAACTGAGTCAACTGGGGCTGGCCCCATGGCTGAGTGGTTAAGTTTGCCAGCTCCACTTCGGTGGCCCAGGGTTTCGCTGATTCGGATCTTGGGGGCGGACATGGCACCCCTCATCAGGCCACACTGAGGCAGTGTCCCACATGCTACAACTAGAAGGACCCACAACTAAAAAATAAGCAACTATGTACTGGGGGTATTTGGGGAGGGAAAAAAAAAAAAGATTGGCAAGAGTTGTTAGCTCAGGCACTAATCTTTAAAAAAAAAAAAAAGTGAATCTACTGGAAAAATCACCTGGTTGTTTTTTCTCAAAAAATTAAACTGCAAGAAAAAAAACCAAAAGCAGTGAAAAAGGCACTCAAAAGAGATTTAAGAGATACATTAACCAGTCAAAATGTGTGGACCTTATCTGGCTTCCCATTCAAACTTAAAACATTACCTCAAATGAATGTTCTTTATTATCCTCTAATCTGTAGTCCAAAAGTACACTCAAAGACATGATGCTACAATCAAACTTGCCACTTTTTGCAGCCCAGTTGGGATGTACAATGATGGCTGGTTCATCAGGCAAAATATATCTTCTTTCCCGACGCTGGCGTTCCATTTCTTCTTGACGTTTTCTTTCTTCTTCCTATATATTTGAAATTTTATGTTTAAACTTCCATGTACACTATGTATGTAAATCAAATGTATACCATGTAAAGAAAATAGGAAAATATTTCCATGACTCCTTATGGTGATTATACCAACCACGGGACCTGGGAAGGGAGGAAAATTCAAATTTACTATAGAGGATGCTAGTTTTATGGCTCCTCTTTCTTTTGGATTTCCAAGCATAAGAAACCACATTCTAAAGAGGGGAAAAAACAAACCACCACCTATATTAACATTATGTAAGTCACGGGATTCTGGGAAAATAGTGGTGGTAGCATAGTTTTTGGATCCCCCTGAATCACCACATTAAAAAGAGACAGAACAATCCAGAATCCAAAACCAAAATCCATGTACATTCACAACAAAACGAGGTGACAAGGTAGTCCCAAAACATCCCAACATACAAGTGGGTGGGGACAAGCCACAAGAACCAAAAGATCTATGTGTTACTTGTGTCTCTGTGGGGAGAAAGCAGAAGGAAGTAATGGAGTTGTCTGATGGACCTAAGAACAGGAAAACCACAGAACAGTCACTAGACATTCACTCGAAAGTACAGCAGGTCAATTTAACAACAGTAGGTGAAATTAGGCAAGGTTTTACCCCTAAAAATAATGAGGACAAGGGATCCGTGTTACGATCTGAAAGGGCCTAGAACATTCTAGCCTATGAACTTACAAAGTTGATTTATCCGGTCATGCTTCCAGCACGGGCACCCACACTGAGGAGAAACTTCTGGGAGTACAATCAACAGCAATCAGGACAGGAACAGAGACATGGGAGGAGGAGGTCCAGATAAAAGTGAGAGATGGCAATAGAGATAGGAATCTCAGAAAGTAAGCCACCATATGTTTTGACAAGACAAGAGAACAACAAAACACAGAGCTCTGTATAGTTAGAAAAGCTATCTGAGGCAACCTCTTTCTAACAAAGTTTTAGGCAAACGAAATTCACATAAAAATGAGGAACAGAGGGGTCGGCCCCATGGCCAAGTGGTTAAGTTTGTGTGCTCCGCTGCAGTGGTCCAGGGTTTCACCCGTTTGGATTCTGGGAGCTCACACGGCACCACTCATCAAGCCATGCTGAGGTGGCATCCCACGTGCCACAACTAGAAGGACCCACAACTAAGAAAATACAACTACGTACCAGGGGGCTTTGGGGAGAAAAAGGAATAAAATAAAATCTTTAAAAAAAAAAAAAAAAAAGAGGAACAGTAAAGGATTGAGGTCAAATCCCATAGAAAGTTACTATTTTTATAAAAAGAGAACAAGGGGCCAGCCCAGTGGCACAGTGGTTAAGTTCGCACACTCCACTTTGGCAGCCCAGGGTTTGTGGGTTTGGAATGCCAGGTGCAGACATACACACCGCTCATCAAGCCATGCTGAGGCAGCTTCCACATACAAAACAGAGGAAGACTGGCACAGATGTTAGCTCAGGGCCATTGTTCCTCACCAAAAAATAAAAAAGAGAGAGACAACAAGGAGCAGAATTACATCCCTGCAGACAACGAAAGTGGGCCAAAAAGACTTGGCCACAAGATAGATAAAAATGTTAACTTACTATAAGTGCACAAGAAAACTGTACAAGATATGAATGAACAGCATAAGAATTTAAAAAGTAAAAAATAAAGTGATAGAGTTCAGGAAACAGAAAGAAAAGATAGTTTCAGAAACTTAAGAATAAACTAGAAGGAATACAAAAGCAAACTCAAGAGATAATGCCTTAAGAGGACAACTGTAATGGGGAAAATGTAAAAATTAAAAAGAAAGGAAGAGGAAAAAGATTCAAAAAAGTGTGACTAGGGCCAGCCTGGTGGCACAGTAGTTAAGTTCACGTGCTTCACTTTGGCATCCTGGGGTTTGCAGGTTTGGGGCCCAGGCACGGACCTACACACCACTCACCAAGCCATGCTGTGGCAGCATCCCACATACAAAACAGAGGAAGACTGGCACAGATGTTACCTCAGACACCATCTTCCTTACAAGAAAAAAAAAAAAGGGTGACTAATATTGAGGAAGCAAAAAGGTTCTACATGAGATAACAGAATTAAAGAAAACAAAAGCAAGGGAACAGAACAAATACAAAACAGTATTATTTAAGAAAATTTGCTTGTTCATAGCAGTATTATTCAGAATAGCCAAGAGGTGAAAACAACCAACTGTCCATCAACAGATGAATAAAAAAATGTAATATACACACACAATGGAATATTATTTGGCTTTACAAAGAAATGAAGTCCTGATACATGCTACAGCATGGATGATCCTTGAAAATATCATACTAAGTGAGAGAAGCCAGACACAAAAGAACAAATACTCTATGATTTCACTTACATGAGATATCGAGTATAGGCAAATTCAGACAGAAAGTAGAATAGGTTACCAGGAGACAGGGAGAGGAGTGTGGGGAGTTACTGTTTAGTAAGTAAAACTACTGTTTGGGATGATGATAAACTTCTGGAAATGTACAGTAATGATGGCTGTACAATACTGTCAATGTACTTAATGCCACTGAATTGTACACTAAGCAATGATATAATGGTAATTTTTACTTATGTACATTTTACCACACACAAAAAAATTTTGATGATGAGAAACTTTCCTGGGGAAAAAAAAATCTGAAACTACATACTGAAAGAGCACACCATGAGAATGACTAGTATCAAATAACATTTCTAATAAAATTAGAAATTTTGTGGATCTAGGCAAAATAGCAAGGGACTGTATGAGAAAGCAAACTGCATTATCATCATTTTTTGAAAGTAAAACTTTATATCAAAAAACAAGAATAACGGAGCCAGCTCCGTGGCTGAGTGGTTAAGTTCACGCACTCTGCTTTAGCAGCCCAGGGTTTCACCGGTTCTAATCCTGGGCGCAGACATGGCACCACTCATAAGGCCACACTGAGACAGTGTCCCACATAGCACAGTCAGAAGGACCTACAACTAGAATATACAACTATGTACTGGGGGGGCTTTGGGGAGAAGAAGAGTTAAAGAAGATTGGCAAGAGATGTTAGCTCAGGTGCCAATCTTAAAAAAAAAAAAAAAAGAAAGAGTAACATATTTAAGATATTCAAGGAAAATAAATGTGAGCCAAAGATTTTACACTCAGCATAACTGACTTTCAAGTTTAAAGGGCACAGTCAAACTGTTATAAAACATACAAGAACTTAAATACTCTACTATGAATTGAGCAATCTACTAGAGGAGAGCTTCAGAGACAATGACAAAAGGACTAGTGGTTGGCATTAGAAATATACTTGTAGAACCTAGATTAAATGAGGATTAAAAGAGAGTACAGCAATATAAGGCTACATGCTAGGACATCATATTGACAGTACAACATAAAAACAATGGGGAGAAAATAGGGATAGAAAATGTAAAAATATTTTTAAACTAGTTTCAGCAATAATATTGGTTGGTGATGGTACTCATACTAGTACTGTGTATATATATATACGTATTTCCATCCACTGGCCAAAAAACAAAAAAATAAAGAGGACAATTTGAGCTTCAATAAGGATAAGAACTGCAAAGGACTGAAATCCATCAAATATGTTTAAATCCATAAATATATAAGGATGTTTAAAAACAAAAACAACATCTTAAGATGCTAGGGAACCAATTCATTATCTTGACAACTAGATAAACAAAAACAAAACAGTCCTTGCTTTAGAAGCACATATTCTAAAATTAAAATGATACAGAGAAGAGTAGCATGGCCTTTGCACAATAATGATGCAAATTCATGAAGCGTTCTATTAAAAAAAAAAAGAATCAAGAATTGATCTTGCCTTCTTCTATATGAATTTACCAATAGGTAAAACTGTACCACTGGGTAACCAAACAGCAGATGAGGAGACGTGAAAACAAAATGATGATTATAATATCACCATTTTTCAACCCCAACAAATCAATGGATCTAGGATTTGAGCACCAATGGCCACCACCATCAACAAGTGAAAACTGGCTTTCTCTTTCTCTTTCTACTCTTCCTGTTCTGAACAATTCAGTTCTAAAGCAATTCCTCCAAGACAAGCAGACATCTATACAAGGGGTGGAACCTGGCAGGGACAGAGAGCTACAATGGCCCAGAGCAGATGAGCTGCCCACTTACCAGGTAATGAAACTCAAATGGAGCAAAGAGGGCATCTATACAGAGAAATAGCATAGGGTAGGGAGTCAGACCAAAGTAGAGTAAGGAGGGTATCCAGATGGGAGAGGGAGAGCAGTGGACAACTGAGCAAGTAAGCAAATATATAAAGTATAACGACGATATGTTTCTCATTACTGGAGAAAGGAGTTAGACATATGGAAAGGCAGAAAATTAGAATGAACTCTGTGGCACTGGAGTAGAAGTGGAGATATTAGTATAAACTCATGACTTCCAATATACATAAGATGTAATAAATATAGATATAAAAATATATGTAGGTATGCATATATATACAGGGATATATATCTATTCCATAGCTCTGTTCCCTGAGAGGGGTTGGGAACTGCATAACAATGAGCACATGTTGGCTTCTAAATACCATTACCAATCTTCACTCAAAGGTACCAGGGCTTCCTGGGGAAATGGCTGATTCCAGAGCTAGGGCAGGGATAGTACACAGCGAGATTGAAACATTTGTATTGTGCTACAAAAAAAGGATCCTCAAAAAATGATGAGGATATGTCAAAGGGCACAGAGGCCAACTTGAAAGGGCTCCCACTGGCCAACTCTAAGACAATTTCACTATCAAAATAAATATTTATAACCTTCTGAATAAAATAAGAAATCATGCACCCATGCATCTCTTAAGAACAAGGTAATTCTCCTACATAATTGCAAAACTATTATCACATCCAAGAAACTTAACAGTGCTTCGATACTATAGAATATCAGATCCATATCCATAATCAAATTTCTCCAATTATCCCAAAAATACTCTTTACGGCTTTTCTCCCCCCATCCAGGATCCAGTCAAGTTTCACTCAGTACATTCAGTTATCATGTCTCACTGACCTCCTTTAATCCAAGTCAGTTTTGTTCTTTTGTCTTTCATTACATGGACATTTTTTAAAAGTTCAGACAAGTTGCTTTGAAATTTTTACATTCTAAATTTATCTGTTTTCCCACAGATTAAGGTAAAACATTTTTGGCAGAAATACTTCATAAATAATGACGTATACTTCATAAAGCATACATTAGGAAACATAATGCTGGTTTGTCCAATTACTGGTGTTATAACTCGCTTGTGATATTGCTACATTTCAAATTCAGAAAACAAATGACAGGCTTCTGCATCCAGGAGTTATTCTATTGGGCACAACACTGAGGCATAATAAGGCTTGAATAAACAGTCTCTGAATCTTCAGGAGTGAAATGCAATCAAACACAGAGCTATAGAAACAGCAGAATTCTAGGACAGGCACTTCACTAGAACTCCATCTTTGAACTTAATTTTGCTCTAACAAATTTTCTTTACTAAAAAAATGTAACATTATTCATTTTTAAAAGGGAAGCTAAAAATACATGACTTGGAAATAACTCAAATGTCTCTCAAATAGAGAATGAATAAACAAACTGTGATACATTGATATTATGGAATACTATTAAAAGCAATAAAAAGGAACAAATTACTGATATACACAACATAATAGGTATTTCCTTAATGCATTATGCTAAGTTAGACAAGTCAGACTCAAAAGGTTATATAGTTCCATTGAAATGATATACTGGAAAAGGCAAAACTATACAAAAACAGACCTGTGGCTCCCAGAGGCTGGCAGGGTGAGAGAAGAAAATGCTTACAGAGGGGTACAGGGGATTTTTAGGGAGTGACAGATCTATTCTATGTCTTGACTGTGATGGTGGTTACATGACTACAGTCTCGTGCCAGATAATGACATTTCAATCAACGATGTAGCACACATAAAACAACGGTTCCAGAAAATTAGTAACATACAGCCTAGGTGTGAAGTAAGCTACACTATCTAGGTTTGTGTAAACACATTCTATGATATTCACACAAAGACAAAATTGCCTAATGATGCATTTTCCACAATGTATCCCCTTTTTAAGCAACACAACTATTTACGCATTTGTCAAAACTTTGAAAACTGTTGACTAAAAAGGTTGAATTTTACTGTTCTGTAAATTATACCTTAATAAAAGTATACATACACATATTCCAAGAACTCCCTATAAACTAATATATTTAATAGCACATTTAAGTGATTTAATATATACCTCTTTATCATCTTCAGATTTCCTATCATCTTCCTCTTCCTCTTCTTTTTCAGATTTCTCTAATTCCTTTTGTTCTTCTTTTTGCTCTTCTACCTTAAGCTGTTTTGTCAATCGGGCTATTAATTGGGATTTTAATCCTTTGGAACTAAGAGCTCGACTTTCTAATTCTTTTCGAAGATCATTTACCTAAATATACAGAGCATAAAAACACAGAAATAGAAAATAGGATACTGAAACAGTGAACATACTGTGCAATTAACTTCTGTCTGATGTTTAAAAATTTTGGTGAAAAGGACACTGGTGGGCCAGCCCGGTGGCGCAGAGGTTAAGTGTACACATTTCGCTTTTGTGGCCCAGGGTTCACCAGTTCAGATCCCGGGTGCAGACATGGCACCGCTTGGCAAGCCATGCTGTGGTAGGTGTCCCACATATAAAGTAGAGGAAGATGGGCACAGATGTTAGTTCAGGGCCAGTCTTCCTCAGCAAAAAGAGGAGGATTGGTAGCAGATGTTAGCTGAGGGATAATCTTCCTCAAAGAAAGAAACCAAAACAAAACTATTTTTTAAAAAAAGGACACTGGTACAGCTCATAAAATGTTTGTTAAGACAAACAATTATTTTTGGAAAATAATTTGCAGCACGTTTTAAGATACTTAAAAAAAACAGTTAATGCTTTCTTTTATGTATTTTTGGTGAGGAAGACTGGACCTGAGCTAACCACTGTGGCAATCTTCCTTTATCTTGTATGTGGAATGCTGTCACAGCACGGCTTGACAAGCTGTGTGTAGGTTCACACCCAGGATCCAAACCTGTGAACCCTGGGCTGCTGAAGCACAGCATGCGAACTTAACCACTACCCCATGGGGCAGACCTCAAGTTAATGCTTTCTTACCCAGTAATTCTAATTTCTTGGAATTTACCCTAAGGAAATATCCTAAACACAGGAAAAAAAAAAAAACTTTAACATTCCTTACACTAGGCCCTCCCTTGAAGAAAGTGAAGAATCTAAACATCTAATAAAAGAGTAATATATCTAAGGAAAACAGAACTACATCAACTAGATGGAAGAGTATAGAACATTTAAAAATAATTACATAGGAAACACTAATAGTAATTGAAAAGGATGAGACAGCACCTTTTTTTATACAACACAATTAGAACCAACCAACCAATCACAAAGCTTATACCCAGGAAAATAATGGAAGAAAACACATCAAAATTTTAAGAGTGGTTGTGTTTGAGTGATAGGCTTGAGTAATTTTTTTCTTCTATTTTTTATGTTATGTACTAATTTTTAAAATAAGCACGCATTATATTTATAATCAAAAGAAACACGAGTTTCAAAATAAGAAACTTGTAGCAGGCTGGCCCGGTGGTGCAGCGGTTAAGTGAGCACGTTCCGCTTTGGCGCCCAGGTTTCACCAGTTCGGATCCCGGGTGCAGACATGGCACCGCTTGGCAAGCCGTGCTGTGGCAGGCATCCCACAAATAAAGTAGAGGAAGATGGGCACAGATGTTAGTTCAGGGCCAGTCTTCCTCAGCAAAAAGAGGAGGATTGGCAGATGTTAGCTCAGGGCAAATCTTCCTCAAGCAAAAAAGGAGGAAGATTGGAACAGATGTTAGCTCAGGGTGAATCTTCCTCAGCATAACGAAAAACAGTTTCATAAAAAAGGAAAACTGTTTTTTGTTGAGAAAAGACGTTAACTGAAAGATTAGCTTTTATATGCTAAATAAGTTGCTAAACCAAGTAATGATCAACCTCTGATCTTCTGATCATGTAGAATAAATGTATGCAGAATCTATGGATTTACATTGAAATTATAGGCCTAGAGATGCAAAACTGCAGAAAGAAAATAGGTCCAAAGACCCTGGAGAGCAGAAAAAAAACTACTACAGGTTAACAAAAGACTTTCAGAAAAAGGCTTTAAATTATAATTTCCTTCCCAGTTCACATGTATTATCAATCCACTTTTTACTTGCAAATTTTATTTTACAAATTGGATAATCTTTTCCTATGTTTCTTCCCTTCTCCTAGAATTTAAATTCCTTACGTGTAGAAATTCTGCCTTCTTGGTCAGTATTCAAATCAGAGAACAATGCTGCTCACACTCTAGGTGCTTGTATATTGCATTCAACAAATATTGGATGAACTGATTTATGAATATACCTTATGTTTAAATTTTATACATATATGCATAAGTACAATATAGAATACTTATATAAAATCAGTGTACTTCATTTTTAATGGGTTTTATCTGAAAAACATTCCTCATTCTCTACTCCTGTTCAGAGATTTCAAATTAAATACTATCACTTTCAAAGTTACCTTCATTGTCTTTGGATCAAGTTTAGACCAATGGGTAGGAGTGGAAATTTCTTTAGCTTCACCATCATCTTTCTCTTCTTCATCCTGATGTACAAAGTTAAGAACATAATTACTATTCTGAAACCTTAAAATAAAAGTAATTTATTTTTAAAAGTCTGTTGCTGATCTGTGCAAGGTCACAAATGTTTCAGATTGTCTTCTCCTAAAGTTATTATTTAGGCAAGTCCACGTACATACATTCTACCACTTTTAACTGATCACAAAGACACTCATCAGCCAATCAAAGCCAGATCTGTGAAACACAAAAGGGTGATAAATTACAACACAAAGGATATCAGGGATGCACAAACACTGCCGGTCTCCACTAACCACACAGTGTGTGATCTTGCCCCAATTTTCAAGCCACCCAAAGTTAAGACTGATTTAGTCAGACCTTTCAAATGTACCAAAGACGATGCCACATAGCCTGAAATTTCAAATCTCTCAGACTTGTGGTTGTCCAATTTCAAAAATCCATGACTAGAACTGATGACCGTGAAAGAGAAAAATTTTTAAATTTTAGAAAATGGCAAAATGTTTAAAATGGCTTAATACTGATTCTTGCTCAACAACTGGTCCCAGATTCCAGCAACTAGACCTATGATAAAAACAAAATTCTGTGCAATTTAAGCACAACTTATTTTCCTTTGAGGTCTCAGCACTCTTAAAGTTAGTTTAATAGACAAATTTTTTTTTTAAGAGGAAAGAACATACAACTATACTGCTGAAAGCTGGATTACCAGTCGCTGTTACCAGTTATGTTCCTCCATGTGTGTTTGTTATGTAGTGTGTGGTGTGCATTTGTGCCTGTGTTCCTGTGCCTGTGAGAAGCGGAAATAGAAAAAGGGATTAGCGTTCAGTGCCTGTTCTCCATCAGCCTCCTTGCGTTCACCCTGAAGCTTCTCGACCAGCTGCTGCTTGTATCCTCGGGAGAGGGTTTCCCACTCTGAGCGGGTGGGAAGGCAATGCCAAACATCCGGGAAAAATAAAACCACTGTCTCCACATGAGCTGGAACTGTACGCCCCTTGTGGGTCTCCTCAGGGCGATGGTAGCGAATCTCTGCAAAACGGTACCTGTTGCAAGGGAAGAAGCATGTTGGAAAAAAAATTCTAAAATACATTTAAAAGACCCTAGTTCACTTGTAGCACATCAAGTAAAGAAATTTTGCTGCAAGAACTTGAGGTTGGTCTAAAGAAAAAAAAATTATAGAAGCCATAGTTCCTCTTTTGGTACATTTGTACAATATTTTATGGTTAAAAGAAGAATATGTTCCCCAAGGCATTTTCATGTTTGATTACAGAGCTACCCTTATTTTAGAGAATACCTGAAGAAGCTGGACAGCTGTTCAGATTTCATGTGCTAAAAAAGAATATTCTGAATTAAGACACAAGAAATATACTAAAATACACAGGACAAATAAGCCTCAAGAGAAAATATGGCTGAACAAAAATAATCAGCAACTACATCATTTTATAACAAAAGAATTATAATGAAATGAAGTTCTCTCTTGACGATCTTCTCCAGCTATGCATGAAATGAAAAATATTTTCAACATACATCCAACTTCCAAAGTACACCATAACAAAACATTTAAATTTTCAGTTTATTTTGATTAGTTCTTAATCCTTTTTCCCCCAAACATTTTGGCACCAAATAAACTTTTGCTATAAATGGGGATTTTCCTTTGAGATTACCTGCATGATCAAGGTTGCTAAAATAAGGGTGGGGGAGGGAAGGCTGATAGACAAGAACATCTATATAAACTATTAGAAAAACATTTCTAATCAAGAAATGAATTGGTACTTACCATTGTGTGCAGACACTTAGATCAATGCCTGTCAGAGCCTTACAACAACGAATAGCAGTCTTAATCAACACAGAGGGGTCTTTTTCTGGGTCTGGTCCATCCAACGAAGGAGACCAGTGGCCTCCAATAGCCATGGCTTCATCCTTGCCTTTCATGCCCACTAAAAACTAATTCAAAACAAAGAATCATTTACATATATTATGCAACTTGTCAAATTGCAAATAAAATACGTGAAAAGGAAAGGTACAAACCTTTCCAATATCATTTTTACTACCTCTGGTATCTGTCAGTCAAGGAAGAGTTCAGTTCATCGTGTTCCACACTGCATTTCAGCAATGGAATAGGATTTACACATCATAACTCATCCTTCTAAAGTATTTCTTCAGATAAAGAGCTCTTTTAAAGAAAGCTATAATTCAAACTTTAACAGCATCCAAAGATACACTAAATCCATTACCACTAAGATTCTACTATGCTACAAATGTAAAACAGCAAAATGACAGTTGAACTAGTGACATATACATAAGATACAGCCATAATCTGCAATGAAAAAAACATCTACATCATTAAATTCTGAGTACCTTAATACTAAAATCAGTTATTAAACCAAGTGACAAGATTAAAAGGGTGGTACTTTCAGTTTTACATATATACACACACATACAGTTAGAAATAAGCAAAGTGACTATACCCCTAAAGTTGAAACAAATCTTTCATTTTACCTTAACAAGTCTAGCAGGATGCTGAAATCCATCTCGAAGTTCTTGTGGGTCTTCAGCAAGAGCACATGACTTATGATACAAATCTTCCATACTAGGGCTAGCCATCAGCATTACCTATTATAGTCAAATAATTCAATCCTGTCAAAAGTCTAAAGTAACGTAAAAAAATGAAAAGCACTACTAATTATCCTTACACATTAGATACCCAAAATTTTTCATAAAATGCTATAGCAGTAATGGTATTAGATACCTTATAATCATATAGTTTTAATCATATAGCTTTTTATTTTTTTAATTGCAGTAACATTGGATTATAATGTAACATAGCTCTCGGATGTACATCATAATATATTTTGAATTATGTGTAGATTATATTATGTTCACCACCCAAAAACTAATTATAGTCCATCCCCTCACATGTGAGTCTAATCACCCCTTTTGCCCTCCCCCCTTCCCCTATGGTAACCACCAATCCAATCTCCATTGCTAAGTGTGTGTTTGTCATTGTTTTTATCTTCTACTTATGAGTGAGATCATACGGTACTTGACTTTCTCCCTCTGACTTATTTCACTCAGCATAATATCCTCCAGGTCCATCCATGTTGTCACAAATGGCTGGATTTCATCATTTCTTATGGCTGAGTAGTTCAAGGGATGCTTTTTGATCAATGTTTTAAGATAGCAGAAAACTATTGACCATAAGCAATATACTGAACGTTACCCTGAAGACTTGCAGTGCACTCACCCAACGTTATGTTTTATCTGGGGCTACTGGAAGTCATAAAACATAACAAAAAGCTCCATAAAATCAACTTCATCTTCATATTTTTATAAGGTTTAAAATGTTAAAACAATAAATAATTTTATAGCTTAAGAGGTAAGGGAAAGAGAGGTTAAATTAAATTACTTAAATAACCAAAACAGAATCAGGCAGATAAGAAAAAAACATAGCTATTTGAGTCTTAAACCTAACAATCACTTTCTGAAGATCAACTCAACATATATTCTTAATACGAATAAATGCTCAAAAATTTTAGCTGTCTCTCCTAGGAGAATACAAACCTTTGCACTGTATAAGTGGTCAGCATCTGGTGGATCAAGAATGGCCATATTTTTTTCTAAGGACTCTACTTCTCTGTGCATTACATAGAAATTGCAGTAATTTCCCAGTTGAAATGGTCTTGACAGAGGGAAAGCATCCACCCATGTAAACTGAGCATCAAAAAAGTCACTAGGTATATATAAATTCTGATAACGGCGCCTTAGTTCCATCATGTCACAACTAGGACTGAAAAACAGACATAAGTAGTGAATAAATAGCCTTAATACCAAAGATTATGCAAACACTCACTTAATTCTGAAGCTAAATATAACCTGACATAGGTTGAAGCCAATGCAAAACGGACAGAGTCAATTATCAATGAGTATAGACTTGCAGAGAGGCACATGAAAATCTCATTTTCAAATTCGTTTACTTACAGCGCTGAATAAAAAACTGGTATCTAAGTGTTACCTTTATTTCTTTACTTTTTGTGTGTAGCTTAAAACTCGTTAGAGAAGACCTTTTGAAATAACTTCAACCCCAGCTCCAGAGAAGATCTGAACAAAAGCAGTTCTGCCTCAGGTGAAACTGCATTTTTGAGAAAATTATGGTTCATATATAATATAAAGAGGGGATATACAGAGGGGATAAGAGTGGTACCAAATTAGTATGAGTGTTCCTCAGTTAGGTTTATACAGTATAGAAAAAAAACAACCTTTATTCTACAGAAAGATCCTAGATCAAACATAGCTACATTCAAAATTAAATATAAAAATCCAATGAAAACAAAATCCAAATGATTTTCGGATTACCCACACCTTTATACCTCTCTCTGAAATCCATACCTGATTGTTTATTATGTAAAGAGAAAAATAAGTTTCTTGCCTTTTAAATCTGGCATACTGTTTTTTTTAAAGGTGATTTCCTTTTTCCTAAGAAGCAGAACTTTTAAAGAAGAACTCAAAGGTAAATGAATCTGGTAAAAAGCCAAGAGATTTGTGTTAAAAGCATAATGAAAAGTGGTAAACACCAACAATTCCTAAGATGAAAATACAACTACATTGTCTTTTTTAAAGACAAGGGTATGAAATGTGAACTGACATATTTGGTAGGGCTGTCTTTCTATTTGAAGCCTAAAAGTACGAAATATAGTCAGTTACAGTTGTTGATAACATTATACCTTATTTGGATAAAATTCAGCTGTCAAAATTGTAAAAATGTGAAAAACAGATATTTGGGTTTTGTTTTTGTTTAAAGAAGTGCTGCAAACAGAAAGTATGTGCAGTATTTTCCTAGTTTACCATCACCAGAATTTCTGAAGTCATGTTTTACCCTATAGGAGTAAAATCTATAACAAAACAAAAGATAAGAAGTACAAATGAATAACTTCTTGGCACACGGTCTCTTATAATATTACTGTAAAAATATTTTGATTATCAAAACTACAGATGAGAAGAGGTATGGAAACTTTGAAATCATTTCTATTTGTAATGGGTTCATTTGATCTTATGGGAATTTACTTCAAAGTGGTGAAATAAAACTCTCAAGGGCTAACTTGGAAGGAGATAGATAAATGTTCAATTTATAGCCTATGCATCAACTCTTCCCATAATAAAGCAGAGCTGCTCTATTTAACATCTTTGAGGCTGGAGAAGTGGTTTTGGTTCCAATGAGTTTCTCTGAAATACGCAGACTAGGTATTTTGAAGTATACAAGTAAACAGAGACAACAAGAAAATTAGTATAAATTAAGAATAGTTGCTGATTTGACCATAAGAATAAAAGAACACCAACTACATAACAATCAAGCAAAGTTATCAAGCAAAATTTTTTTGATTTTGTGTAGCTTAAATAAAGGACACTGGTTTATTCAATCTAGAATTGAATAAATAGAAATTTTAACTTCTGATAGATATTATGAATATTAATTATTACACTTAATTGAAATGCAGCAATAACCTCTCAGGATACTGAAATACATAGTTATTGTTTCTGTGCTAACCAACTTTAAATGCTGCTAATAATTCATTTTTCTTACTTTACCGTCAGTTTGTTTTCTCCAACTGTTAATTTATCTTATTCACAATTGTCTGTCCCAGGGCCTTTAGATGATTCTTCCTGTCCCTTCATCATATATCAACTGTCTATGAATTAGAACTTCGCAGCTATTTCCTAGTTAGTCACCATCTCCCACCATCACTATTAATTATTGGGTATCTACAACTGCCACACACCGGGTTATATGCTTTAGACACATGAACTCAGCCTCGTAATAATTCTGTTGGGTGAAACTATTTCCATTTTGCAACTGAAGCTCAGGAACTCTTGGTAACTTGCCCATGACCTCTGATTCCAAAGGCTGAAAATCTATTCAAGTATACACACACACACATGTCTATGTTGCATGTCTGTGAGTACATATGCAGGGCTATGTTCCTATTATACTACATTGCCACAGCTAACGTGAAATAATTGGTCCACTGCTGTATTATCACTTCATCATACACAATGCACTACACGTGAACTTAATAAAGTTATCAATAAATCTGGATCTTAAATGATTTTCACTTTAAGTAACAATTTCATCACATAGGGGTTGCCTTTTCCAATAGCTGGTATTCTTAATGAGCATATGGAAATAATGCACCCTTGTAAAAAACTAACCTGCAACTTCAAATTGCATGAAAAATCTCTCTTAACATAACACATTCTACCAAATTGTACAAAACTGAAAAATTAGTAACTGAATAAAACAATGAGAGAAAAAAGAACTTACCAATCTAAAGAAAACTTTGAAAACTGAACTGTGTAACGTGGAACAACACGTCGAACTCTCCGAGGTGACCGTTCTCTCTCCCTTCGAGGAGATCTCTCCCGGGAACGCTTTCTCTGAGGAGATCTTTCTCTGGATCGACGTCGTTCTCTCTCCCTTTCACGACTTAAAGCAAATTTTTCTAAAATTACTATTATTTGTGGCATTACAGAAGAATTCTTTAATGAAATAAATATAATAGGCAATACAAGCAAGATTTCACAGTATACGTTTTTACACAACTTTTTAAAAACTACGGTAAGGGGCTGGCCCAGTAGAGCAGTGGTTAAGCGTGTATGGTATACTTCGGCGGCCTGGGGTTCGTTCGCCAGTTTGGATCCTGGGTATGGACATGGCACTGCTTGGCAAAAGCCATGCTGTGGTAGGCATCCCAGATATAAAGGGGAGGAAGATCGGCATGGATGTTAGCTCAAGGCCAGTCTTCCTCAGCAAAAAGAGGATTGGCAGCAGGTGTTAGCTCAGGGCTAATCTTACCACCCCCCCAAAAAAAACTACGGTAAAACATACATAACATAAACTTACAATTTTAACCTTTTTTTTTGGTAAGCATTTGTGTATTCATAACTGGTTGATACCAAATCAGTTTGAGAACGTTTGATTGTCATCAAACACAAAGATTCTTCCTTTTTTTTGAGGAAGATTAGCCCTGAGCTAACATCTGCTGCCAATCCTCCTCTTTTTGCTAAGGAAGACCGGCCCTGAGGTAACATCCATGCCCATCTTCCTCTACTTTATATGTGGGACGCCTGCCACAGCATGGAGGGCCAATCGGTGCCATGTCCGCACCTGGGATCCGAACTGGCAAACCCCGGGCCGCTGAAACAGAATGTGCGAACTTAACCGCTGCGCCACCAGGCTGGCCCCCCATTTTAACCATTTTTATTAAGTGCATTCACATTGTGCAACTATCACCATCATCAAAAGCATACTTTTAAAAACATACCTTCGGTCATCTTTTCTGTTAGGCACTTGATCTCCTCTGTCATTCCTCCCTGAAAATCTGGATGGTGGATCTAACCTTCGCGCTGGTTGTGGCTGTGAAACTATACGAACAGGAGGCTGCAATAAACCAGCTTTAAAAGATACAGAAAAAAATTAACTTATTTAAACAAAGTTCAAAAGCACTCCCTGGTTAAATTTTATAGACAGAAAAAGCTGGCTAATATTTTAGGCTTTGCAGCCCACAAATGGTAGAACCATTTGTGTATTTCTTTGTAACCTTTTAAAAATGCAAAAATCATTTCTTTTAAAAGAGTGGCACCTGAGCTACCATCTGTTGCCAATCTTTTTTTTTTACCTCCTCCTTTTCCCCAAAGACCCCCAAGTACATAGCTGTATATTCCAGGTTTAGCATCTGAGACGCTGCCTCAGCATGGCCTGATGAACGGCGCCATGTCTACACCCAGGATCCAAACTGGTGAAACCCTGGGCTGCCAAAGCGGAACATGCAAACTTAATCCCTCGGCCACAGGGCTGGCCCTGCAAAAACCACTTTTAATTCAGGGACCACACAAAACCAGACCATGGACCAAATCCAACGGCTACAGTTTGCCAATCTCTGATCTATAGACATTAAATCAAAGATTGCTGTACAACAAGATATTCACAGGTTGCCAAAGTATCAACGAGAGATTTATCTGCACAGACAAAAAATAAACCCTAATGGAGAGAACTATGGCCACCACTTTGACCAGGTAATCAAACTTAGCAGCAACAGTGGAAGAATGTGACAACATGAGACTCCTAGAGTGATGCAATATGAATTACAAAACATCGCCTATAACGTGTTCTTGCCAAAAGTCTTCAGACTTAGCTTCTAGTTCATAGTTTATATGGCAGATAAACAGGTAAAAACATCACAAGGAATCAAGACAAACCCAGACCACAACATTCCAAAAGAATCTACACATCAGTCCAATTACTTCAAAAAGTCAACTGTCAGAAAGGAAGAAAAAAAAAGTAGGAAACTATTCTAGAATAAAAAAGACTAAAGAAACATAACCAAATACAATGCAAGAAACTTCACTGGCTTTTTGTTTAGGAAACAAAAAAACAACCTTAAAAGACATTTGGGAGACACCTGGGGAGATCTGAATATAAACAGGATATTTAAATGTTTTTTCTTAGATGTGATAATAGATTGTGGTAATACAGGAAAATGTTCTGTTTCAGGAAGGGTCTGCTTAAGTATTTAGGGATAAAATGTCACAATTCCTGCTAATTACTTCAAATGATTAAGCAAAAAGTGTGTACATTTGTATACACATGCAGATAAAACACAGTAAAATGTTAACTTCTCAAGGCTGTAAGTATACAAGTGATCATTATACTGTTCTTTCAACGTTTTTGTATACTTGAAAATTTTCATGATAAAAACTTGGGGGAAAAAACAGCTAACTTATTACCTACCACCTTACACTTGTTAAAATGGCTATAGTCACTAAGACTGAAAATAACAAATGTTGGGAGAGGGTGTGGACAAAAGGGAACCTTCATACACTGCTGGTGGGAATGCAAACTGGTGCAACAACTATGGAAAACAGTATTGGAGATTTCTTAAAAAATTAAAAATAGAAACACCATATGAACAGCCATCCCACTACTGGGTATCTAACTAAACAACTTGAAATCAACAATCCAAAGTAACATATGCACCCCTATGTTCAGTGCAGCACTATTCACAACAGCCAACACATGGAAACCATCCAAGTGCCCATCGTCTGATGATTGAATAAAGATGTGGTGTATATATATACATACAATGAAATACTACTGAGCCATAAAAACAGGACAAAATCATCCCATTTGCAACCACATGTATGGACCTGGAGGGAATTATGCTAAGCGAAATAAGCCAGACTGAGAAAGCCCAACACCAGATGACTTCACTCATATGTGGAATATAAACAAACACATGGACAAAGAAAATAGTTCAGTGGCTACCTGGGGAAGCCAGGTGGGGGTAGGCACAGGGGGTGAAGGGGAGCACCTATGTGGTGACAGACAAGAAATAACGTACAACTGAAATCTCAGAATGAAGTAGACTATTATGAACTCAATTAAAAAAAAAAAAATAGGGGCTAGCCCCGTGGCCAAGTGGTTAAGTTTGCACGCTCTGCTGCAGGCAGCCCAGTGTTTCGTTAGTTCAAATCCTGGGCATGGACATGGTACTGCTCATCAAGCCACGGTGAAGCAGGGTCCCACATGCCACAATTAGAAGAAACCACAACGAAGAATATACAACTATGTACCAGGGGGCTTTGGGGAGAAAATGGAAAAAATAAAATCTTTAAAAAAAAAAAAAATAAGGGAGAAGGACCAGGAAAACAAAACAAAAACACAAAAGCAAAACAAAAACAGCTAACTTATGACTGCTTATGTTAAGAAATACTGCCAGCTAAAGATTAACAGGCTACCAATCCTAAAGGAATCCTAGTTGCCAATGGAGATTTCCCTACCCTTCCACCAACTAAACCTTATACTTCCAACTCCCTGAAATCCCCCAGCCCACTATGCCTCTTTTCTCTCTTCCATTTTTTTCTACCCTACTTCCATTGCTCCTACCAATCATCCACCAAGCTCAGGGTACACATCACCACCAGAAATACTGCTTCCTTGAGCCCTTCCACGGAAGCCTTATCTCTTCTTGAGCCAAGGCAGGGAAAAAATGGTATTCAAGTCCCAATTCACAAGAGGAAACAAAACCTCTTAGGAAAAAGATGAGGAAAAAAATCAGAAATCATAGGACTAAAGGTCAGATACATGGAAGAACCAAGTAGCTTGAAATAGCCTTTCATTACCTAGTAAGTTTAAAATACACAAACCCTCAGATCCTACAATTCCAAACTAAGGCATAGGCCCTAGAAAAACTCAGGCACATTGCCTCTGGACACACATATGAGAACATACAAAGCAGCAATTTCAGAAAACAAAAACTACTAACAATCTAGTTTACCAAAGAACAACAAATAAGTTATACAATATTCACACAATGGAATATTATGCAACAATGAAAATCAAGAAACTAGAGCCTTATGGAATAAACAGTAAGAAAAACTTTAAAACAATGTTGAACAAAAAAAAGTCCTGTATAAAAGACTATATAAATGGAATCACACATCTAAAATTCAAAAACAAATTTAAACAGTTTTATAATGTTCGTTTAATAACGTGTTATACTGCAAACTGTCTTATCACTTTGGTATAAGCATCATAATTCACATAATAAAAGACAAAATGCCATAATTACTTTTTAAAAAAATACCAATTAAGCAGGCTTCTGTTAAGCCAAGGCTATCATTTTTAACAGCTTTGATAAGAAAATGTCAAGACTTTCAAATAATTTGCAAAGGAAAATTTAAAACAGTTCATTTCTTCGACGCACTATGGTTCAATGAGTAATTTAAAGTGTTATCATCAGAACTACATGTATGTAAAATGTTGTAAGTCTCAAAACCATTTTCTCCCATTACAGATAAGGTATCAATAGGAGGACAAGGGATCAATAGTTTTGATATTTAAGTTTACAAAGAGGATGTCTTTGAATAAGAGCAATAAAATAAAAATACTTCCAAATAGCTATAGAAGTAGAAGTTGTCTACACCAGATACTTAAGCTTCCTTTGAAGTATTCTGGAAGCTCCTGCCTTTCTTGTAATTAAAAGCATACTCTCATTATTTCAACAACTAAACAGGTATGAATTAGTCTGAATCTTTAATACAAAGCTAAGGTACAGTGCACGCAGTACCTTTCTGCTGCGGCTGTTGCAATAAAGGCTGTGGCTGAGTCTGCAACAGCGGTGTAATAGAAGCCGCTGAAATCTGTGCCTGCAGCAGCGACTGGGGCTGCGGCTGGGCCTGAACCCCAAATGTCGTCTGCGGTGCAATTGGCTGAAGGACAGCAGGAGGAGTCTTCAGTAAAGGCTGGGTTTGGGATTGATTCTTAACAAAAATAAAGAAATAAAGAATTTTTTTAAAGAAAAATCTTTGTAAATTAGAAGATTCAATTACCAAGTTTCTATAATACTTAACTCAGTATTTTACATACCTGATTTGGTAGCGTTTGAATTCTTTGCGCATTCCATTTAAAAGGCATATTGGGATTATATGTGGCTTCAACCAATACTCTGTCACCCACTTGGGGGGTTTTCCCTTTGACAGCACTGGAAAAAATTAAGTTAAATATAAATACAATTAAAAGATTCCTTCAAAAAAGACTTATATACTGAGTAAATCTATAACTAGAATGGAAGCCTAAAAAGCTTTTAAAAAGCAGACATACCTTCTACCCTTAGTTTAATTTAGAACTGATCATGTTTCACCCTCTTTACATAAACACAGGGTTTGAAGCGCAAGAAATCATTTTCCACTCCATAGTCTCCTAACATTGTGTCCCTTCCTCTATAGCACTTTCTAACCTCTATATCCCAAGAGTAAGATTTGCTTTGGGCTTTGGAAAGATGAGAGAAATGCAGATAAGATGGAAAACAGGAGACTGCTTATAGAAAAATCTTACACAGCAATTTTTTCCCAAATAAAGTACTTTCATGAAGTTCATTAGAAATCTATTTGAAATATCTAAGGAAATTCATGTTTCCTGCAAACACGACACTAACAAAATCCTATTCTGAATGTTAGTTCATCAATCATTCAATCCTATTAATTTTTCAATTAAAAAATGTTTTTTAGTATATATTGTCATTAGCACGTCAAACAAAAGATTAAATTTTAAAAGGTATTATCATTCCAATCTAAAAGGCATATTTAAACCTGCCCATGAATAGTCAGAAATGTTAATTCACTCTGAAACATTTATAAAGATTTCACCATAACTAGTTTGTTCCATAATCAAAAGATATCATCGGCACATTATCATAAAAGGTCACATGTACAAATATAATTCAAGCTGAATGATTAAAACAGAAATTATAGGTAAACCACAATCCTATGCCACAATTAAGCAGGTACCCTATCAATATACTCAATGCTAAATATAAGAAGCCATCTGCCAACACCTAATGAAGTTTACCTAAGCTGAAAGAATACATCTTCATCCACAAATCCAAATGTATCGTGTAGCTTTGTAACCACCCCTGTAAAAACACGCTGTTTCTGAGGTTGGGTTTGTTGCTGACTGGACCTTGGTGTTGGATATGATACAGTTATCTGTGCTGCAGGCTGAGGTGTAGACAGGCTAAGGCTTGTAGGCAGTGCAACAGCTGGCTATAAAACAAAATCAACATCAAATTAAGGTAATGGTTTGAAATAGTCTAGAAATTAAAAAGACTACTTAAAACTAACTCAAAATGCTAAAAATAATTTATTTGAAGTTAGAAAATACCTATGTATACCTTGAAGGTGAGACTCAAGTCTAAAAAATCATGTTATTATTGATCTATTTCATCATTATGTTCCCTAGGATGAACATTTTTCACAGATTGTTCCAGGAAAAAAAAGATACAGTGCACTAAGTTTAAAAAACACTGAATATTTCAGCCCTCTCTTAGAAATTCAAAATCCATAGTGGCATAATAAAGACTCAGGAAAGTCTTATAGAAGAGAAATAAGTCAGACAGAGAAAGACAAATATGTATATAGAATGTAAAAAGCCTGAAGAACTCATAAAAACAGAGAATAGATTGGTGGTTGCCAGTGCGGGAGGATGAGTGAAGGTGGTCAAAAAGTACAAACTTCCAATTATAACATAGATCAGTTCTGGGATGTAAAGTATAGCATGGTAACTAAAGTTAACAATACTGTATATCCAAAAGTTGCTAAGAGAATAGATCTTAAAGTTCTAAACAGAAGAAAAAAAACTGTAACTATATGAGGTGCACGTTAACCAAACTTATTGTGGTAATCCTTGCAAGAGATACATACATCAAATCACTATGTTGTACACCTTAAATTAACATAATGGTACATGTCGATTACACCTCAATAAAAATGGAACAAAAAGAAGAACTTTAACACTTTCACTGGTCTTTTCTGGCATAATTAAGTATGAATAACAACGTATTATTCATTAAAACCTCTGTATGTAAATAGAATCATTAAAAAGAAAGGAATAATTATCTGATTCAAGTCAAACCATGGAATTTGTTTTACACCTGCCCAATAAAGCAAGTCTCTAAG
The DNA here is from genome assembly GCF_021613505.1 of Equus quagga. Lineage (NCBI taxonomy): Eukaryota > Metazoa > Chordata > Mammalia > Perissodactyla > Equidae > Equus > Equus quagga. The sequence goes on from NC_060268.1 coordinate 128,148,140, forward strand.
TTCTACAATTTAAAAGAAAAAAAGGAAAGTCTTACAGTATATAGTAAAGGAATTCAGCATTTCTTAAACTGTGGCCACAAAATTATTTTCTCATGAAACTTCTTTAACATCCTAAGACACTAATGCTTCCTGGGCATACTTTTTGACATGCTATTCTAAGAAAAGACATACTTTTACAGTTTTTCTACTTAATTTGGAAATTCTACTACTGGAGATAGAAAATGTGAGATGTGTTAGTTAATTTTAGTTCTTTAATAAAAACAGAAAATGAGGTTAACTTCTCAGTTGCATAGCATTTCACTCTAAGTACACAGCAGGGGTCAGTGAACCCAGATCATAGCTTAGGATTTTTGTACAGCTTATAAGCCAAGGATGGTTTTTAGACTTTTAAAGGATTGCAAAAAAGAAAAAAAAAAATGCAACAGAGACTATAAGTGGCCCACATAGCCTACAGTAGCACTACATCAAAAGTTCAAAAACTTTTTAATGGTGCTGAAGAATTAATCTGATAATGTAACACAGTAACTTCACCTACTAAGGTAAAGCTAAAAAAGATAGTGTCAAAAAATTTCCTAAAAATATTACCTACAAAGAAAATGTAAAAGCCAAAATCAGTATTAAGTTTAAGATAAGACCTCACATTTATTCAAACTAGATCACAGCTGGATCTACAATCAAAAACCATAAAAGAAAAAACAAAAACAACACGTTTTCCATCTTTATTTAATATAGTATTGCTAAACTATTATCTAACAAATTTTCATCTTGAAACCCTGAAGAAAAACCAGAACAGGAATAAAACTTTGGTCTACTTGTCAATCAATATCCGTAAGAAATAAAGTAATGCCAAACTAACCTGTGTTAAAAGAGTCTGCTGAGGTTGCTGTAACTGAAAACAGAAAAAGGAGACACACCAAACCGGAAAGAAAAAAGAAAAGAATCAATCAGAATTGTTGTTTCATAGATGTTTTATGTAAGGAAAAATTCCTACTAACAGGTACTATATTTCTAACTAAGAAATATGGGAAAAGTAACAGAGATCATTAGGTATAAAGTTTCCTGCAACTATTTCTAACAACTGCAGACTTGATATATAACTAACCCATTCAGCAATAATAAAGAAATTATCTTTTTTGCTATTTCACAGGAATAATACCCACAAAATACCCCAGAAGTCCCCAGAGGGGAAGCTTTCTTTCTAGTTCTGCCACGTGTTAATTTACCATGCTACAGAACTGCTTCTGTATCATCAGTATGCTACTTGTATCAAAAATATCACTGGCTATCCAATTTATATATATCCCTAAAACAAGAAGCACTCCTGATGTTCAGATTTGCCACAGGCATGGGGATTATAAAGGACCACAAACTCTGACATATAGTTTTTCTGGCAACAGCAAAGTGTAGCATTTCCAGAAAGTAAAAACAACTGGTGTGAGGGGGGAAATTTAAAAACCCTGGAACAGAAATGTGACTTAAGCTAAGATAAAAAAATATGAGATTCTATATGAGATTCTAATTCACAACACTGTATACCTGGGGTCACCATGTATTAGAGGTTAAATCAAATTATTATTTTTCTGCAAGTCAAGAACAGATGAGTAATGAAATTTTTTAAGGCAAGAACATTTGAGTATTGCCATTTTCATATGGTTCAACCTAACAAATAATCTTTAATAATGTATTTCATAACAGTATTAAAATAAGTCTGAAGATATTTTGAAAACAAGATAGCCAACTTTTACATCAACCTCTTGTCAATTTTTTAGAAGTTTAAAACAATTACTAGTGGGATATTATAATCTTCAGGGGAAAAGGAATGCTTGTGAAGCCCCAAAAGTCTTAATCGAAGAATGAAATTGAGCCATGGATCTAGAGACAAGAGATTATGGACTGAAAAGCTTCATGCTTCCCCAGTGTCTCTGGATCCTGTTTTTGCTCCCTCTCTGTTGTATCCCCTTTTCCTCTCCTGACTGCTATACTTTCCTGAAGCTTCTTTTTTTCTTTTTTTTTTTTTAAGATTGGGACCTGGGCTAACAACTGTTGCCAATCTTCTGTTTTGTTTTTGTTTTTTAAGGATTGGCACCTGGGCTAACATCTGTTGCCAATTTTTTTTTTTTTTTCTGCTTTATCTCCCCAAACCCCCACCCTGTACACAGTTGTATATATCTTAGTTGCAGGTCCTTCTAGTTGTGGGATGTGGGATGCCGCCTCAACATGGCCTGACGAGCCGTGCCATGTCCACGCCCAGGATCTGAACCCTGGGCCGCCGCAGCGGAGCGCACAAACTTAACCACTTGGCCACGGAGCCGACCCCTCCTGAAGCTTCTTAATGGCACTGAGAAGGAATGAAGACTCCCTCTTAACCCTGGAAAAGCCTAGAATAGGAGCTTAGGCCAGAAACTACCTAGATTTCAGCAGGGCAAATTCTTTTTTCCTTGACATGCTTCTCCTTGGGTTCAGTTTTTTTTAATCTCCTCCCGCCATCACAGATAAAAGACCTTAGGGAACATGATTAGAGTATGAGCCTGGGGAAAGGGGGCCAAAGAAACTCACTTTCAGTCTAAGTCAGGAGTTTTCAAATTGTTCAAATGTGCCTTGGGAATAGGAATGGGAATTACAAGGGGAGGCTTCTTCCTGTTTCCAATAGCTCCTTTTTTTCCGCTAGGAAAGATTCACCCTGAGCTAACATCTATTGCCTATCTTCCTCTCTTGTTTTCTCTTTTTTCCCCTCTACAAAGCCCCAGTACATAGTTGTGTATTCTAGTTGTAAGTCCTTCTAGTTCTTCTGTGAGCCACCACCACAGCATGGCTACTGACAGATGAGTAGTGTGGTTCCATCCCTGGGAAGTGAACCCGGGTCACCAAAGCAGAGTGCACCAAACTTTAAATACTAGGCCATCAGAGCTGGCTCTCAACAGCTCTATTTTAATATTTTGTATATTGGATTTCAATATACAATTTCACTAGGGAAAAAAAGGAGAGTTCAGTTGCTTTAAAAAAAGGTTAAGGCAGTGGTCTATCTATAGTTTAGGCTTCAAATGGGAAAAACGAGCTTTTCATTTTCACATGTATCTAGTATAGCATATTAGGGCAGGAGGTTCTAGACAGGAGTACTGAGCCAAATACTCAATAATAGAGTGATTCTTTCCAGGTTATCCTCTGCACGCACGCTTAGAAACATTAACAGACTGGCTGCTAGGTGAGGATTTGGGTATTCAGGACTGCTCCTATCTTCCTCTCCTTTGGAGACATTCCTTTTCACCTACCTCATTTTCCTTATCCCAAAAGAATTTAAATCACACATTAAGGTAGCCAAGAGGAAATAAAATCTATATAAATAAAATTTGGAACAAATGGCTATTTGAAAATTGGTTTTTAACATGGAAAACATAAACAAACCTGTTGTTGCACACTATACAAGGCCTGCTGAGGTTGTGAGTATTGCTGGGAAAAAAAACAGACATTAGTTTTACTGATTCTCAGAAAGTGATATACATACATACATACAAATACATAACCAGAATTACACTGAAAAAAACTTTCCGTAACAGGTAAACTTCATCTAAAATATACAAAACGGTGATTACTTATACTCAGATCCATCAAGAACTGAATTTTGTTCACATAATCAAAGTATAAGAACTGTTCAATTTAAGAATTTAAAAATTTTGACTATGCAACTACACTTCTCTGTTATGTCCTGGGCATATGTAATTATTATCACTAGGAAAAAACAATAAATATTTATAATAAAAACCCACAAGTATTCATTCTTCAAAAAGTAAAGGTACCTACCCTGGCCACTCAGATTTGACAGTTTTCTGTCACATATTAAAATCTATCAAAAATTCACCTGTTGCAATGCAGCTGCTGCAGCTGCGGCTTGTTGCTGCAAGGCTGCAGTCTGAGTTAACTGATAGTTTGCTGGGGTTTGTGTGGTAAGGCCCGCTGCTGCCAATGCGGTTTGCTGTGTATAAATGGTAGGAGATGCTCCAAGAAGTGATGGCTGCTGAACACCCAATGCAGCTAAAATGAGATTAAAAAGAGGGGGGAAAAAAAATCAAGATTATTTGAAACCTTTCCAGAAACTTTTCATGAGTGTTTAGTTATGGGTCATGGTCTGCCACACTGTCTGGCAAAAACCTAAAGAAAAATTTCAGCAATGCTTGTTGACGTGTTGAATTTAACTGACTCATGTCCTACTCCAGATTCCAATGGCTTAATATTAAATGTTCATGTCATGAAAGATATAAGAAAACATTATTCTATAAAATTAAACTACAAAATGAACCCAACCAACCTTACCTAGACCAAGGGGCTAAAATACCCTCAAGAAGTATTTTTAGGAAGAAGTATAGAAAATAATCTAATTTTACTAATATAGAATTTACTGTTTTATCTTCAAGCAGATGAGAATCATATATTTAGGACAGTGTTGCTAGAAGTGATCCATCCTGAAAACTTCCTAGTGGACAGAATTTTCTACTTTGCATAAAGAATTGTATAATGAGGAAACAGACAACAACACTTGAAAAGCACAAAAAGTTTCTACTATTAGTGCACTACTGTACTGAGCAATGAGAGAGAAAAGTAACCACACAGTGACTTAAAATGATTATCTGCTTAAGCCAAAAAATTGGGGGGAGACCTCAGAATAACAAACTCAGATATTTAACGTTTAATCTATGCTTAGACAAGGCTAAAAGCTGAAGAAAACATGAGAAAAATTTTACTTGATGCTTTTATGTAATTTCATTAAATGCAAAAAAGCAATCAACTGGGGGCCACCCAGGTGGCGCAGCGGTTAAGTTTGCACATTCCGCTTCAGTGGCCTGGGTTTTGCTGGTTCGGATCCCAGGTGCGGACCTACGCACCGTTTGTCAAGCCATGCTGTGGCAGGCATCCCACTTATGAAATAGAGGAAGATGGGCATGGACGTTAGCTCAGGGCCAATCTTCCTCAGCAAAAAGAGGAGGATTGGCAGCAGATGTTAGCTCAGGGCTAACGTCTCAAAAAGAAAAGGCAATCAACTAAAAATTGTGGTCTAGCACTGCACTTCCCCAAATTGTATTTCATGGAAAAATGACTAGCTTCCCAGAACATAAAAGTTTGAAAAAAGGGAGTCCAAGGTTTATAAAGTTTGGGAAACAGTGAATTAAGCACATATTTTTACTGCAGGATTTCTCAGAACCTTTAATACACCACTAAGGAGTATGAATCTCAAAGAGGTTGCCATAAAAGCAATATTTGCTCATGGAACACCCCCTTTTCCAAAGCATCTTGTTTGTAACTGAGAATAACGTGAAAAAATGCTGCTCTATAACTATCAGTTAATAACCCTACAGAAAGAACAATATTGTGCTTTACAGGAAAACAACAGAAGAGCATTAATGTACTAACCAAAGCACCTTGTCTGGAATATCCCAGAAAATTTTTAGAAGTGTGAGGTTCATCACAAACCAGTTGTTTATGAGTCTAGATTAATTTTACTCAAAAATAAAACAAACCAACAATAACAAAGTAAGACAAAAGCAAACAAAAACCCCAGAAATCATGGTGGAATTCTTGAATATTATCAATTATCCCTGCTAAAACAGTGAAAAACACTGATTTTTAAAAATTACAAGACCAGGAGAGAAAGAGGAGAACCTAAGGGGGGAAAAAATCTTCCAAATGTCTTAAATACACACTGTGAAATCCTTACCACGCTACTTTTTATTTTCCCTTTTGTTTTTAAGGTAAATCATTTAACGTAAAAGATGTCACAGATGGGCAGGAAGTAGAAACCAGGACTGACTAAATGAATTTAAACAGAAAGAAGTAGGGAATATCTTAACACCAATGTAAGTTCAAAATGAGGTTAACTGCAATGAGAATAGAGAAAAAGGTACCAAAATCTAGGCCACAGGTTCTGACCAGTGGGTCTTGTTCACCTTCTGAAATTGTATGCAAAATTGCTGATAAGAAAGTCCAAAACTTTGATCAGATTTTCAATTATGGATTGAAGTGGACCTATAAAGGTTAAGCACCACTATTCTAGGATAACAGAAGCAAAATTCTCATTGTAAACACCAGACAGGGAAAGACCTTAGGAAAAATTATTAGTATTTTAAATTCTAAGAATGACATGTTCTGCATTTGACAAAGGTAACATCCGTGATTCAAATATCATACCCATCTCCTTTATCCATCTGAGCTCTGACTTCAGATCTGCTCTACTTCACTCTGCTGGTATCAATTTCCAGAACCCTGGATAGTACTGATAGTGGCCACAGCAGAACTCAGAGCCGAATATCTCAGAAAATCTATTTTCTTCCTATAGTTTTTCTAGGTATTCCAGACCCTGGCAGCATACAGCACCCCAGCATTAAGTAGGTGGGATAACAGCTGATACCTACACATCTCTTTTCTACTGCTGATAGTCAATATGATGAGTCAAAAACTACAAAAATAGATTAATTGGTAATGAAGGGTTCAATTGGTAGGAGAAATTCATGGGAAGAAAATTTATTTTCCACTGGAGTTGCTTCATACCACTAACCAGTTAATTCAAATTTTGTGAAACCACTGTACATGTGATTGTGGCTTTTATAAGTCTATAAAACAGCTCTTTTTAAAACTCATTACGTTTGAGATTTTTATCTCAATAAAGTATATTTCCTTAATATTTATTAATGCTCCCCTTTCTTGTGGATATCTGAGAAGCTATTCTTGAATATCTGTACATAGCATTCTCCATTCTTCTTGTGAATTGTTATAATCAATATTCTGCAAAATAATTCTGTAACTTGCAAAGTACAAAGGCATTTATCTCTAATTTAATCTTTCTCCCTACGTAAGTGGCCAAACACTTGTCACGAGAAGATCTCTTCCAATTATCCACGTTGGAATAGTGTGTTCATTTATCTGTACCTGATTCAATATGATTGTTGAAGGTCTTGTCACCCATCTGAAACATCTTATCGCTATGTATCAGTACTTTCACAGACAAATCTATGAAATGAGCCCTGAATGACCACATGCTACCAGGTAAATAAGTAAATTTAAGGGCTAAGTTTTCTTACACATTTCAGCACAAATGTAAAATATATTATTTTATAAAATGTAAAATCAGTTTCATATGACTGAAAATTTCATGTCATGACATACTAGTAATTATTTACTCAATACCAGTGAACACACCACTAAAACACAAGAAGAACTTGTCCATTGTCTGTTGTCCCTTGATCTTATAAAACTCACTTTTATTTATTTGTTTTTGGGTGAGGGAGATTGGCCTTGAGCTAACATGTGTTGCCAAATCTTCTTTTTTTGCTCGAGGCAGACTGTACCTGAACTAACATCTGTGCCAATCTTTCTCTACTTTATATGTGGGATGCCACCACAGCATGGCTTGATGAGCAGTGTGTAGGTCCGTGCCTGGGATCCAAACCCGTGAACTCTTGGCCACTGAAGCTGAGCGCATGAACTTAACCACTATGCCACCAGGCCAGCCTCTAAAACTCACTTTTATTTATTTTATTTTATCTTATTTTTTTAAGGAAGAGTAGCCCTGAGCTAACTACTGCCAATCCTCCACTTTTTGCTGAGGAAGACTGGCCCTGAGCCAACATCTGTGCTCATCCTCCACCACTCTATATGTGGGACGCCTACCACAGCATAGCTTTTGCCAAGGGGTGCCATGTCTGCACCCAGGATCCGAACTGGCAAACCCCGGGCCACTGAGAAGTGGAACATGCAAATTCAACCGCTGTGCCAGCTGTGCCACCGGGCCGGCCCATCACTTTTAAATTTAAAAAATTCTTATTACCTTTACACCATGGTGTTATATCTTTACTAAGATGAGTCATCCTTCTGAAACAATGAATAAAATTCGAAACCTCAAACTAACTCGAGAAACTTTGTTTTTTCACCTTTTGCAAAATTATTTAAAGCACTAGTCAAGCAATGTTTTATCCTATGAAATTTCCATATATTCATATATGTTCAAAAAGCAATCTCATGCTATCTGGAGAAAAAAACAACATGAAAATGTGAGGGATTCTCTTTCTAACTTATGGATTTACTAAAATACTTATAAACACAGGTTTTAAATCAAGTGAACAAACCTTCTAATTGTCATCTTCTACTCAATATCCTTCCTAAAACGTGATCTTTAAATATTAGATTTCACACAAATACAAAACCTTGGATGCTCCCATGTACAGATAACTTTCTTACAACCAGAGAACTCCTTGGTCAATCCATTGCTGTGGCTTTCGAGGTTCTATTCTAAGCCCATAACGTACCCAATGACTGGAAATAATTGTTACCTTTTAAGAATAAGAAATTAAGGCATTATGGGGCCAGCCTCGTGGTTGAGTGGCTAAGTTCACACGCTCTGCTTCAACGGCCCAGGGTTTCACTGGTTCAATTCCTGGGCGCAGACCTATCACCACTCGTCAGGCCATGGTGAGGCAGCATCCCATGTGCCACAACTAGGAGGACCCACAACTAAAATATACAACTATGTACTGGGGGGCTTTGGGGAGAAGAAAGAAAAATAAAATCTTAAAAAAAAAAGAATATCACAAAAAAAAATTAAGGCATTAAAAATAAGAAATGAAGAACAAGAAATGAAGGGTGTCAAAAGGTACACACTTCTAGGGATATGAAAATAAATAAGTCATGAAGATGTCAATAAAAGAAGAAATTAAGGCACAAAATAGTATTTTAAATATAACATGTTCCAAGTGTTGTAATCTTCTATAATTGCATTGTTCCCTAAACTAGTTACCAGCCATGTGCAGGTATTTCACCTTAGTGAAAATTAAATAAAAATTAGAAAATTAAATAAAATTAGAGATTCAGTTCCTCAGTCACACTAACCCACATTTCAAGTGCTCAATAGCCATATCTGGATAGTGGCTACCCTATGAGACAATGAAGATTGGTACAGAATTTATCCATCATCACAGAAAGTTCTACTTAGTGGACAGTGCTGTTCCATAAGAAAGAGGCAAAGCCTTAACTAAATCAATGTTATACACGGTTCTTACAGTCTCTATAAAGATCAATATCCTAGCAGACTATAGCTCTTCCACTCTCCTGAACTCCCACTGAAGTAATGACTAGTAATCTTGGCCAGTCTCTTCAAGCAATTGTTGGTCAACCCTCCTAGGCAGCTGAAGATACCATTTGTAAAACATCATAAGATTCCTTCCATCCCTAATTGCCTCTGATATTTACCTAGTTCTCGACCCCATCAAGGAGACTTGTATCACCCAAAGTTAACACTCCAACTCTCACTGTTACTTTCAATACATTTTTAGCTATGACAGATCAAAACTATTTCCCAGATCATAAAACACACGTACAAGAGAAGCCACAAGTGCATAAACATTCAAGTGTCGTATAGTCAACTCAGGACAGAGATGGGGCACTCACTGGCTCATGGTATGGTACGTTCATGCAGCTCTCACTGGATGAAAGCACACGGCACGCTCAGAGGACGAGGAAAAAAATATGCATCGACAACGTGCCTTAATAGATTTTATGTGCTTTTACTTAAAAAAAAAGTTTTAGAGACAATTTGCTATTACATAGCACTAATACGATCTAAAAAGGGTAAGCCCACACCAGTAGCAATCCTCCTTTTCTCCCAAAGGAGTTTGAAACACCCACCTCTATTAAGGGTTAATTAATGTAAGTGAAGTATACACAGTACATCAGCTATTATTTGTTTGAAAAAGACCATCAATCTTGGAATTTAACAATTTCAGCTGCTGATTCAAGAGACTGCGGTTTTAGAAAATGACCACTTGGACCACAATGAAGACACAGGAAAAATGGAGTCACAGTTAAAACACCGTACTGGTATTAGCTTCAGTCACCTGTGTTAATGCACCACATATCACTAGTTCTAACTTCTGAACTAGTTCATTTTTCTCTATAGCCAGAATGCAGTCATCTCACAAATGGTCAAAAGAACTGAGGGAGAAAGTAGGTCTGAATCTGCGAAATCCACCCCCACACTTAAATAGTGTTGCAATTATATACATGTACACATGCAAATATGTAGAGTCAAACATATGGAAGGTACCCTTAGTCAATATAATCGATCTAAGGGCTATTTAAAGATTCAATCAGTGGTTTACCAGCTCTGTCTCTCAACGTCTCTTTAAACAACAGAAAACTGTTGTGCCTTCAAACCTAAAAGCTCTGGTCCCAAGTAGGACTGCCACTGAATACACACCATAGCACTTTAGCTAGGAGATGGAAAAACAGCGTAAATGTTGAGAACAAGTATTTCAGTGTGGAAGAAACGAGAAATGGGGCTGGAAACACAGAAGACCTTGGTATTCTAAAAGTCCTTAAAGATATTTTTGCAAATGAATAATAGAGTAATGGAAGATACAATGAACCACAACTCCGAGGTCCTAACATTGACTCTTCTGTGACATTCTATGAGACCTAAAGAAATTTCTTCATCGTTCTAAGGCTCAATATCATCATCTGTCAGAGAGGAGTTGACACAGAAGCTAGCTCAGGCTCCATCCAGCTTTGAAAAATTCTGTGATTTAGATAGGAATTATGCTTTAGGAATATCAATACATCTGACAGATATATTGGAGCTGGCGGAGCAACAAGCAGCAGCATATCCAGTAAGTAAGCTTAAGAGAAAGCCAGTAAAAGCAGTTAAAACTAAATAAAGGGTAATACATATAGAGCATCACCACCAAGTGAGAGACCGGAAGAGCTTCCAGACTTAAACAAAGGATCTATGGTAAGCACTACGGATTAGGATATAAAGGTTTGGGAAAAAGTATGGAAGGGCCTGAAAGTTAGGTGAGAAACTCTGACATAAGAGCTATAGGCAATTGGGGCTGGCCCTGTGCCCGAGTGGTTAAGTTCACGTGCTCCGCTGCAGGCGGCCCAGTGTTTCGTTGGTTCGAATCCTGGGCACGGACATGGCACTGCTCGTCAAACGACGCTGAGGCAGCGTCCCACATGCCACAACTAGAAGGACCCACAACAAAGAATATACAACTATGTACTGGGGGGCTTTGGGGAGAAAAAGGAAAAAAATAAAAATTTTTAAAAAAGAGCTGGAGGCAAGAGACAGCTGCCACTGCTGCAGTTACCCAAATGTGAAGTGCAAGAGTCTAAATGTAAATGGAGGAGTACAGTCAAGGCATTTTCAAAGGGGAAAAAAGTCAAGGTTTGATATGATTGAATATGGAAAAGAAAATTAAAGGTGACAAATAATGCCATCTAGGAATTACTGACTCTAACTAAACAGGCTCAGCATTAAAATTAATCAGAAACAATTACAATACTGATCTTCAATTTTACAACAGATTTCAGCAATAAACTGCTAGTGTGAAAGCTTTAAGGTTTTTTTTTTCTTTTTTGAGGAAGACTGGCCCTGAGCTAACATCCATGCCCATCTTCCTTCCCTTTACATGTGGGACGCCTACCACAGCATGGCTTGCCAAGTGGTGCCATGTCTGCACCAGGGATCCGAACCAACGAATCTCGGGCTGCCGAGAAGCGGAACATGCAAACTTAACCTCTGTGCCACCGGGCCGGCCCCCCAAGTTTTTAATATTATTTTAAATATCTCATCTATATGAATGCACTGAAATTTTCAAATCACTGGTTAGTTGAGAATTTCCAGTTAGTACAAATGCAAAATAACTTTGTTAGAAAATGGAATAGCAAAGGCATTAGCTGAACAAAACCATGTTAAGCTATATAGAAAAAGGAAATTGTGGTAATTTTTACATGCTTTCAGGAAAAAATGAGTCAGAAATACAGGCAGAAAGATCAAAATATTTCATCGAGTTGAATTATTCAGTTAACCTTTTTCTGTTAAAAGATCATCTGATTTATGACAGTGGCCTCTGATACTAATGTATCTGGCATGTTTCAATCGGTACCTATATATTTTTTAAACTGACGCCTACACTATTACCCTAATTAAGTCCTTTTAGGTCCTTTGTTCTTTTCAAATTTCTTCTCAAATTATATTTGAAGCCGCCAGGAGAAAACTTAAAGGAGAAAATGTAAGGTATTATACTAGGTTAAAAAGTTCTCCATTGAGGTTAGGTGTAAATAAGACATTTTAATTCCCTCAGGATTGAAAAAAACTTAACTCTGAAGAAATTTGCATGGCGCTGAGAATCAGCTTTAATAAGACAAAATAATACTCAAAAAGACTTTAAAATGAAGGCAAGAAAACATCAGGCTTTGAGGAAGCGCTCAAAATACAACACCTAGAAACTAAATATTTTTTTTAAAAAGTATCACTACGGAGTTTCATTTAGAACCTACTCCAGGATTTCTATAGGTAAGGTAAGTGTAGATACTAACAAAACACCTGCTTACTTACTGAAGTCATGAAGTATCAATAAAATTTCAGATTTTGAACTCTGATTAATGATAGGGCCAAGAAAATCTGTAAATAATTTCTTACAGCACAAATACAAGCTCTATTTGCACAAATTTTATTATTTACATTTGGATCCTCTCTTGCCAAATATGGAAACAGAGACCTATATATACAATTGACTGTCTTTGACAAGTTTTGTTGTTGTTGTTGTTGCTTGAGGAAGACTGGCCCTGAGCTAACATCGTTTCCCATCATCCTCTGCTTTATACGTGGGACACCTACCACAGCATGGTGTGCCAAGCGGTGCCATGTCTGCACCTGGGATCCAAACCAGCGAACCCCAGGCCGCAGAGAAGCAGAACGTGCGCACTTAACCGCTGTGCCACCATGCTGGTCCCTGTCTTTGCCAAGTTTTATAAACCTTTGGTCTTTCCTTTGCTCAGTCTTAAAATAAAAACGAGAGAGTATAATGTATATTTAAGTAATTACAATACAAATGTTAAGAGCTATAAACAACAGAATTCTACCATAATGGCTATTTTAGTGGAACAATACAGATATAAATTTAAAACAAATTATATGTAGAAAAAGCCAGGTAAAACATGTTTACTTTACCAAAATACCAGTATATAGCACTTGTGTCTGGACACACAGTAGTTGCTAATTAATTCCTGTTTCATCAGTAAGTCACTACCAGGTTCTCCATTATTTAACATAGAGGAGAGATATTTGGATATGAATTAAATATAATCTCTAACTATTATTTCATACTATTTCCACTTGCCTACAGGACTAACTATAGACCATTTAACCCCCAAATAAAGAGTAATTAAAATAAAAACCCTAGTGTCCATTTCTTTAAGGAGAAAGGTCGCCTACATAACTAGATAATCACGTCCATCAAATTTTAGAACATCCAAGTTAGAAGATCACAGCGCCTCTGCAACTGACCTCTCGAATTACAAAATACATATTTTAAGTAAAACACAGCAAAAAACTAGTATCAGATATGTCATAAATCAATTTAACAGAATAACCTGAAACTTTTCTGAGTATTCAAAGAAACTCAAAACTTCATTCTACAGAATCCTTGGGAAACTTAATTGTTTTAAGGTTCAAACCGTTAAGTCAAGAAACGGTAGAAAAAATTTCTTCCTACGAGCAATGAGAAGAAACTTACCGAAACAAATATGTTCAATGACATTGTTTATTTTGAAAATGTAAATATTCTGTTGCTCCTTTTATATCTATCTTTTTCCTTTACTTGATAAATTCTTTAGAGTTCATTTTTCTACTTTAAAACCAAACAAGTGAAAACCACAATCGTACAGAACGTTTCATAAAGTATGGATTTTTACATTTATTTTTAAACATAACTTGTGAATGAATATCGACACCTTAACATACCAAATGAGGTAAACTCTATGTAACGAATGAGAATCAATTAAAAGTTAATCAATTTACTGTTTGAAAAACTATAAAACTGTCCAAACTGTTGTGTAAAACAGATTTTTTTGCTGGTTCATCTATGAATTTTTAGAAGCTCCACAAATAAAAGACACATTATTTGCGAACATTTTACAATATTAGGCATAGCCTAACTCTCATAGTTAGAACACGTCCTCCCCACATTTACAGTCCATGCGTTCAGTGGCCTGACCTGGCTGCGATACCGCAGTGGCTGTAAACTGAGTAGCCCATGGCGGATTCTTCTGTCCTCCAAACTGAGCCATGATGAAAGAGGAAAAAAACCTTCCCTCGTTTTTCTTCTAGAGCAGCGATCTATTAAGAAAGGATTCACATTTTAAAGTTCAACCAAACTATAACTATCATAAAAGTATTATTTTAAAGAAATATTTGTCAGGGGCATCTTCATAGATCTGGGTATAAATAATAAGGGGCCATGTGAATGTCCAACATGCAGCGAAAACATTTTACGTCAAGTAGTTCACCAAAAGAACCCAATTATATGACATTAGGGGAAGCCTTACAAAAAAGGCACTTCTTTCGGAGACTACACAAGACCATCGCTGTGGTCTCCCCAATTCTTAACAATAAGTTCACAGCTTTATGTTCAAAGGCAATATCGCCTGCGTGTTTCTTTTGGCAGAGCTGGGGAATGAAAGTGATGAAATCAGTAACGGAAATTGGGACGAAACAGAATAAAGTTATTTAAGAATACCATTTAGCTAACGAACATCTCCTTACTTTTTCGAGCAGGAAAGGAACTGGGGGCTCCTTTTCTCTCCCTACCCTCGAGGGGAAAGACAGTTGAATTAACGGATGCGCCTTCAAGAACCGCCCTGAAAACCCCTCCCCCAAAATCAGGCCAGAAAAGGCGAAGATCTCAGCCCGCGCCCCCTCGCCTTCCCCCCGCGCCTCAGACAGGCCGGAGCTCTGCCATCCATCTTCCTCCAACCCCGGCTGCTCGCGGGCCGCAGACCAAAGAAGGCGGACTCCTCCGTCCCACAGGACTGGGAGCGGCGCCAAGAGGGGTGATACTGGGAGCCCGGGTCCCCTTAACGTCCGGGCCGGGCGGAGAAAGCCTCCATCCCCGAAAAGCCGCGCCGCCGCCGCTGCCCCGACGCCCCGGGCCGGAAACCAGCAGGCTAAAGCCGCGGCGGCTCAGGAACGAGGGCGACCGGCAGTCACTCCGGGACCGCCAGGCCGAGGCCGAGCGCCGCTGCGGGCACCTGAGGGGCCGCGGGCAAAAGAGCGAGGCGTGGGGGAGGGGCCGGCCGCGCGGGGCCTGCTCCGACCCGCACAAAAGGGACGGCGTCCCTCCCGCCCCAGTCCCACGAGTCCCACCGTCGCCGGCCTATGGACGCCGTGCTACCAAAACGGTGGCTCCCGACGCTTTCGCAGATCCGACAGGACGTTAAGAACGCCGGCTCGGCGGCCCGCCGCTCCAACCGCGAGGACCAGACCTTCACCTGAATCGGGTCCCGGCTAACACCGAAGCCATTTCAAACCCATCAGCCTTAGGCGCATGCGCCAACTTCCCCCTGTTCCTCCACGCCTCTCCCCTCCTCCCGGTCTCTCCGGGGAACGGCGCTTACGGATATACGTTCTACGTGCGCGCTCCTCAGCTCGCCTTCCGTACGCCCACCTCTTTCACTACGCGGCTAGAACCAGAGCGCGCCTAAGAAGGGTTACCTTGGCTTTGCATAACAATAAGCAGGACTGTGTCAACGCGCAAGCTCTAACGGAAAGACTTTGAGAGTGTGGGAAGGAAAGAATCTGCAGTCACGTGATCTGATGAGGCCGCCGCCATTTTGTGTATTTTCGCCATTTTTTTTTTCTTCTAGTTCAAGTACTTGGAAGAAAGTAATTGGAAGAAAGGGTATATCCTGTGGCATCTTCTGTTTTTAAAAACTAAGATGAACTTCGCTTAACATATAATTCACTGTTTTAAATATTTTATATTGTACAATTCAGTGGCTTTTAGTATATTCATAAGGTTGGGTACCCATCATCACCTCCACCCTTAAAAGAAACCCCTACTCATTGAGGAGTGACTGCTTAATCCCTTCTCCCTCCAGCCCCGGCAACCGCTAATTGGCTGTCTCTGTGCGTTTGCCTGTCCTGGGCATTTCATTTTAATGGAATCCTATGATATATGGCCTTTGTGTATGACTTCTGTAACTTACTATATTGTTTCCAAGGTTCTTTTGGCATGTATCAGTACTTCATTCCATTTTATGGCTAAAACTATTCTTTTAAATGGATAATACCACATTTTGTTTATTCATTTTGTAACAGCCAAAAGGGGCCTTCTGCTGGCTGCAAAAACAAGCCAACAGTCCAGAGGCAAGGTGATAGGAGAGAAAAGGGTCTTTATTACAGCTTGCCAGCAAGGGGGAAGATGGCAGACTAGTGTCCTAATGAACCATCTTAAAACTACAAAATTTTGAAGCAGTTATATAGAGCAAATGGGCTGAAGGGGCAGGGGTCTCAGGATGTGGACCATCTGGTGTTGTAGTCCTTGGGACTCCAGATCATCCCTTCCTCTTGTCACTGGTGACAGATCCCAGCAGAAGGCTTTCTCCTCAGGGTTGTTACATCCCTGGGAAAACTTAAGAGAACAAAATTATTGCCTTATTGAAATAGGGAGGTCTAAGTATAGGCCAAGACTACAAAAATAGAAGAGCATGCATATTTCTCACAAGCAGGTGTATACTTATCTAGGTTATGTGCAACCCAGAGTATTGCTGACAAGGAGTGGGGGTGTCTTGTGGCTTGGGGTCATTTAAAGTCCTCAGTGGTTCCCTTCTATAAGATGGCTTCCCTCATGCTGACCTATGTTAACCAAGGGCTGCATTTATGTTAGCTTTCAGGCAGCACTAACAATTTGTCAGTTGAACATTTGGGTTGTCTCCACTTTTTGGCTATTACGAATAGTACTGCTATGAACATTCACATACAAGTTATTGTTTGAACTCTTGTTGTCAGTTCTCTTAGGTGTATACCTAGGACTAGGACTCTGGATCACAAGGACATTGTATTAAGTGGACTCAACTTTTTTCAGGAACATCCGACCTGTTTTCACAGTGGCTACAGCTGTTTACATTTCCATGAGCAATGTACCACATGCTCCCCAACTTTTATTTTCCTTTTTGAAAATTATTATTATAGCTATCCTAGTGGGTGTGAGGTGGTTTTGAATAGTATTTCCCTAATGATTAACAATCTTGAGAATCTTATTGCCCATTTGTATATTTTCCTTGGAGAAATGTCTACTTAAGTCTTTTGATCCCCCCACCCCCTTTTTGGCAATTTTTTCTGTGTAGTAAAATATATATAACATAAAATTTATTATTTTAACCATTTTTAAAAGTGGCATTAAGTGCATTCACAGTGCTGTACAACTATCACCTTGGGCCAGTTTTAGATTTGTTTGTCTTTTTTGTTGTTGAGTTTTAAGAGTTCTAATTCTGCATACTAGATCCATATCAGAGATATGGTTTGCAAACATTTTCTCCCATTTTGTGGGTTATCTTTTCACTTTCTTAATAGTGTCTGTTCATGCACAAAACTTACTAATTTTTCTTGAAGTTGAGCTTACCTATTTTTTTCTTTTGTTGCTTGTGCTTTTGTTGTCATACCTAAGAACCTATTGCCAAATCCAAGATCATAAAGATTTACTTCTATGTTTTCTTCTAAGAGTTTTGTAGTTTTGCTTTTACATTTAGGTCATTGATCCATTTTAAATTAATTTTTTCATATGATGTGAGTAAAGACACCAACTTCATTCCTTTGAATGTGGATATTCAGTCATCCCAGAATCATTTGTTGAAGAATCTATTGTTTCCCCCTTGAATGGTCTCAGCTTGTTTGTTGAAAATCAGTTGACCATATATGAATAGATTTATTTCTGGACTCTAAATTCTATTCCATTGATCTATATGTCTGTCCTTATTCCACTACCACACTCTTTTAATTACTCTAGCTTTGAAGAAAGTTTTGGAAAGTGTGAGTCTTCTAACTTTGTTCTTCTTTTTCAAGATTGTTTCAGCTTTTCAGGGTCTCTTGCAATTCCATATGAATTTTAGGATCAAACTGTCCAGTTTTGCAAAAAATTGGTGGTTGAAATTTTGATAGAGATTACATTGAATATATAGATCAATTTGGAGAGTAGTGCCATCTTAACAATATTAAATATCCACTCCATGAATGTGAGATATCTTTCCATTTATTTAGGTCTTCTTTAATTTCTTTCAACATGTTTTATAGATTTCAGAGTTCAATTCTTGCACCTCCTTTATTAAATTTATTCCCCAAGAAAATATTCTTTTTGATGCTATTGTAAATGTACCTGATTTCTTAATTTCATTTCTAGATTGTTTATTACTAGTGTGTAGAAATATGGTTGATTTCAGTATGTTGATCTTGTGTTTTGCAACTTTGTTGTATTAGTTTATTAGCTCTCATAGTTTTTTTGGTGTATGTAGATTCTTTAGAATTTTCTTTTTTTTTTAAAGATTTTACTTTTCTGTTTTCTCCCCAAAGCTCCCCAGTACATAGTTGTGTATTTTTAATTGTGCATCCTTCTAGTTGTGGCATGTGGGACGCTGCCTCAGCATGGCCTGATGAGTGGTGCCATGTCTGCACCCAGGATTCGAACCGGCAAAACCCTGTGCCACCAAAGCAGAGTGCATGAACCTAAACACTCGGCCATGGGGCCAGCCCCTCTTTAGGATTTTCTATATTTATGATCATGTTTTCTGTGAGTTGGGATCATTTTACTTCTTCCTTCCCAATTTGGATGCTTTTTATTCCTTTGTTTAGCCTAATTGCCCTGGCTAGAACTTCCAGTACAATGTTAAATAGAAGTGATGAGATCAGACATCCTCATCTTGTTCCTGATTTTAGAGAGAAATCTTCAGTCTGTTACCACTAAGTACAAGTTTTTGTTTTTTGAGGAAGATTAGCCCTGAGCTAACATCTGCTGCCAATCCTCCTCTTTTTGCTGAGGAAGACTGGCCCTGACCTAACATCCGTGCCCATCTTCCTCTACTTTATATGTGGGATGCCTACCACAGCATGGCTTGCCAAGCGGTGCCACTTCTGCACCCAGGACCCAAACTGGTGCACCCCGGGCCACTGAAGCAGAACCTGAGAACTTAACTGCTGCAGCACTGGGCCAGCCCCACCACTAAGTACAATTTTAGCTGTGGGTTTTTCACAGATTCCCTTTATCAAGTTGAGAAGATTCTCTTCTATTCCTAGTTTATTGACTGTTTTCATCATGAAAGGGCTTGTATGTTATCAAATCATTTTTCTCCATCAACTGAGATGATCATGTGGCTTTTTCCTTCATGGTATTAATATGGTGTATTACATTGATTTTTGTATGTTTATCCATCCTTGCATTCCTGGGATAATCCCACTTGGTTATGGTATATAATCTTTTTAATATGCTGCTGGATTTGGTTTGCTAATATTTTGTTTAGAACTTTTGTATATATATTGATCTGTGGTTTTCTGGTGATGTCTTCGACTGGCTTTGGTATCAGAGTAATACTTGACTCATAGAATGCGTTAGGAACTGTTCCCTCTTTCTCTTTTTAGAAGTATTTGAGAAGAATTGGTGTTAATTCTTCTTTAAATGTTTGATAGCATTCACCAGTGCAGCTATCTTGTCCTGGACTTTTTTTTCCTTGGTGGATAGTATTTTGATTACTGATTCAAAATTTTACTTGTTATAGCTGTATTCAGATTGTCTGTTCTTGAGTCAGTTTTGGTAGTTTATGTGTTTTAGGAACTTGACCTTTTCATCTAGGTTATCTCATTGGCAGGGATACAAAGGTCAATAGTATTCTCTTATAATTCTTTTTATTTCTGTAGGGTCAGTAGTAATGTCCCACTTTTGTTTCTGATTTTAGCAATTTGAGTTTTCTACCTTTTTTTCTTTTTGAGTGAGATTAGCCCTGAGCTAACTACTGCCAATCCTCCTCTTTTTGCTGAGGAAGACTGGCCCTGAGCTAACAGCCATGCCCATCTTCCTCCAGTTCATACGTGGGACGCCTACCACAGCAAAGCCTGTCAAGTGGTGCCATGTCCGCACCCATGATCCGAACCGGCGAACCCCGGGCTGCTAAGAAGCAGAATGTGTGAACTTAACCACTGCACCACTGGGCCGGCCCCTGAGTTTTCTATGTTTTTTTTCATGTGCGTTTAGGTAAAGTTTTGTCAAATTTGTTGATCTTTTCATAGAGCCAACTTTTTGTTTTATTGATTCTCTCTATTTTTTTTATCCTGTATTTCATTTATCTCTACTCTAATCTGTATTATTTCCTTTCTTCCCACTTATTGGGTTTATTTTGCTCTTCTTTTTCCAGTTCATTGAAGTGAAATGGTCTCACTGTGAGAATGTATCTCACAGTTGATGGTATGATACAAGTGACAGCAATTTTTCCATTGTGGTATATAAAATACATCATAGAGGGGGCCGGCCCTGTGGCCGAGTATTTAAGTTCGCAAGCTCTGCTTCGGCAGCCCAGTGTTTCGTTGGTTTGAAAAAAATGTCTGCGCACTCCACTTCAGCGGCCCAGGGTTTCACCAGTTCGAATCCTGGGCACAGACATGGCAGCGCTCATCAGGCCATGCTGAGGCGGCATCCCACATGCCACAACTAGAAGGACACACAAGTAAAAATACACAACTATGTACTGAGGGCCTTTGGGGAGAAAAAGGAAAAATAAAAAATCTTTGAAAAAAATACACCTTAGAGTAAAGTGAATGTGGTAAATATTCTTTTCTCTCCATTTCTTACACAAATTCTGTATCTTGCATTTTAGATAATATATCTTGGAAATTGTTCCATATCAGAATATAAAGTGCTTCCCCATTCTTTTTGCCAGCCAAGTAGTATTCTTTTGTATGAATTATGATAATGTTTATTCAATCCCCAGTTGATGAGTATTTAGGCCATTTTTATTTTTTCCGCTGATAAGCAGTGCTGCAATAAACAGGCTCATACTTAGGTCATTTTACTCTTATAAAATTATATCAGTAGAATATGTTCTTAGAAGTAGGATTGCTTGGTCACAGATTTTGTAAATTTAAATTTAAATAGATATTGCCAACTTGACTTCCATAAGAGTTTTACCAATTTACACTCCCACCAGCAGTGTATGAGAGCACTCTTTTCTCACACTTTCACCAAATAGTGTATTTTCACAATTTAGCCTGGTAATAAGTGAATAACACTGTTTGTATTATCTATTTCTGTATAAAAAACCACCGTAAAATGTAGTGGCTTAAAATAACAACCTCTTAATATCTGTTGTCTCTTTGGGATGACTGAGCTCAGCTGGATGGTTATTGCTCAAGGTCTCTAATTTGCTTGCAGTCAGATGGCAGCTGAGTCTGGAGTCATCTGATTCCTGCGTGTCCGTGTTTTGACTCACATATCTAGCACTAGAGTGCTCCTTTGCTCTCACCCTCTCCAGCAAAGCAGCCAGGCCTTCTTTCATAACAGCACAGGGCTCCAAAGTAAGGAAGACACTGTCAGTTCATATTCAAGGAGGTGGAAAAATAGATGCCACCTCTCAATGGGGGAATGACAAGCACAAATAGGAAAGAAAATGTTGGCTATCTTTGATATCTTAATGTAGTTTTGGTTAATATTTCTCTTACTACAAATGAGGCTGTCTTTTTATACATGTAAGAGACATTTATATTTCCTTTTCTGTTAACTAATTGTTCATATCCTTTGTTCTTTTTCCATTTGGACAGTAATTCTTTTCTTACTACATTTTGGGAGCTCACTATCTTAGTCCTTTGTCATATGACCTGCAAATATTTTATGTTAATTTTTGTTTTGAGTTTTTTTTACCTTGATTTTGGAGATTTTTGCTGTGCATAAGTTTTTATTTTTATGTGGTAGAATTTATAAATTTTTCTTTTATGGCCCCTGAATTTTGTGACATGCTTTAAAAAGTCTTTCTTATTCTGAGATTATGAAAAATAATTCTACAATTTTTTCTTCTAGAAGTTTTATGGTTTTTAAGTTGAAGTTGTCAATCCATTTAGAACTTATTCTAGGGTAAGGAGTTAGGTAAGAATCCAGCTTTCTTTATTCTAGATGGCTACCAAATTGTTCTAACTATTCATTGAATAATCCTTTATTTCCCCACTGATTTGAAATGTCACCCTTAAAATATAGGAACTCTCCATATCTATTTAGGTTTACTTTTGGATTTCCTATTTGTTCTGCTGATCTATTATTGATCGCACTCTAACCATATTCTTTCAATTATTGTAGCTTTATAAAATATTTTAATTTTAATATTGAGTAAAACTAGTATTCCTTCATCACTCTCTTTCCCTACCCCCTGGACTTTCTTGGCTATTCTTGCTTATTCTATATGAACTTTAAAATAAGCTTGTTTTGTTCCTCCCAAAATATCCTGTAGGTGGTACTTTTATCAGGATTTCTCTAAACATATAGCTTAAATTAGTAATAATTAATTGTTAGCTATGAATCCAGATAGAAATTTTATCTCATTTTTACTTCAAGCTGGTAAAACGGGACTTAGTGACAATGTTTAAGTTAACATTGTGATGTAATGTGCTATGAAGGTGAAACGGTACTATAAGAACAATGGGGACACCTTTCTTAGTCAAGAGTGTCCGAATGTGTGGAAGTACCTGAGGAACAAGCATTTAACTAAAACCTAAAGAATGAGGAGGATTTGGCCAGACTAAGAGCAAGGGGAAATCAGTGTGACCTTAGCAAGTACAGTTACTACATTGGAAGTCTCGCCCTATCATGTAAACATTTTTAAATGCACTCTAATTTGTAAAATATACATATAGATGTAAAATGTTTAATATGCACTTTAAAGGATTTCTATATTTTTGCTTTTGAAATTATTTTGCCACAAGTAACTCTTTTAGTTTATGATTGATTAACATTTCTCTTCAATCTTTATGCATCTCTGGGAATTCTTAAGAAGTGAGAAAAATCCAACCTACACATTGTTTTCAGGGAAACAGAATTTTTATGAATACTAAATGTGAAAATGAAAGAAGAAGTTGACATGATTTTTTCACTTTGCTTAGAAAATAATTAAATGCAAGTTTGATTTGTGTAGTTTTCCTTTCGTATTATATTGAGCTAACATCTTTTAACAGGATTTTAATATTTCCATAGATTCTTGGAAAGCTCATAAATTCTAGGTGCTTAGATATGGTCCCAGATGTAAGAAAATGGAAGGATCTTATATAAGTTACCATTTTACAGAATTGCCATGATTGGAGAAAGAGAAACGGTGGCACCAACAGAGGGATGTGGGATTGAAGGGCAGTTTCTTGTTTGTTTTATGATGCCAGAGACTGGAATTCTTTAAATACTGATACAGAGGCTCCAGTATTGAGACTGAAGTTACAGGAGGAAGAAGACATGATTCTCTGCTGAAGAAGTGGATTCCCTGAGAAGACTAGACGAGACAGAAGCCAGAGCGCACATGGAGGGATTGGCCTTTGACTGGAGGAAGAACCATTCCTTCATTGTAAGAGGAAGCAGAAAATGGGACAGGTGGAGGGAGATTTATAAGCTATAGAAATGAAAAAGAGAGGATTTTCAGTCTGTGGTTTCTGTGTCTTCTCTGAGGAAAAGGCTGTCAACATTTGAGAACAAAGGGGGTTCAAAGGTGTACACAGACTGAATGGATTCGAGAAGTAGTGTTACAGTCCCAGTTGACACTAGTAACTGGGACTATGTGACTATGGGAGTTAGGATTCTGCCAGCATGCCAGAGGACCTTTGGATAATCAGCCTTAGAAGGTAGAAAGGCTTCTAGGCCATACGCCATGTGACTGCCCTTTCTTCACCTATGAACATGGAATCAAGAACCTGTCTCTAGGGGCTGTCCCGGTGACGCAGTGGTTAAGTGGACATGTTTCGCTTCCGCGGCCCAGGGTTCACCGGTTCAGATACTGAGTGCGGACATGGCACTGTCCCACATATAAAGTAGAGGAAGATGGAGATGGATGTTAGCTCAGGGCCAGTCTTCCTCAGCAAAAAGAGGAGGATTGGCAGAATATGTTAGCTCAGGTCTAATCTTCCTCAAAAAAAAAAAAGAACCTGTCTCTAGGTGAGCAAGGCCTATGCTATTCTATTTTCATAAATTAATTTATATGCAAAAAAACAAGGAGAACAAAACATTTTCCTCAGACTTTATATTATGCATTGTCATATTTTGGCATGCTCACTACTTTGTAGTTCTGTGTTAAAGAACAGAGAAAGTCCACCCTTCAGTGGTCCAAATAAGAAAGGAAAGTTATGTATTATTATCAGTCCTAGACATAAAAGAGGGACACTATCACAAAGTGGAGAGATAGTGACCAAGTCATCTCACAGAGTAGCTCCTTTGCTCTGCAACACTTGAGATGGGGCAGGGATGGGTGGACGGAAGTAGAGGGGAAGAGCATGGACTGCGGAGTAGACTGCCTAGGTCCAAATCCTGCCTCCTCCTCTTCATAGCTATGGTAATGCTGGGCGTGCTACTTAACTTTTCTGTGCCTATTTCCTAATTGAGGATTACATGACTATTAAACATGTAATGGTTTACAGGGAAGCACTTAGAACAGTGTTGGCAAATAGTAAGCTATTATAATCTTTATTCCATTTCTGCTCAGCTACATGAAACAGTTCAGGGAGAGCAACTTTGTCACTAGAGGGCTGGGAAACTAGTGTGGATAATGCCTGATTGTTATTTTAGATTACCTTTAGTAGAAAATAAAGAGTCTTAACATGGACGAGTCTCAAAAGCATTATGCTAGATGAAATAAGCTAGCCATTCTAGTTTTATTACAATATTTTTAATGATTGGCACCTGAGCTAACATCTATTGCCAATCTTCCTTTTTTTTCCTTCTTCTTCTTCTCTCCAAAGCCCCTCAGTACATAGTTGTATATTCTAGTTGTCACCACCTCTGGTTGTGCTACGTGGGATGCCGCCTCAGCATGGCCTGGATGAGTGGTGGCATGTTCACGTGTGGGATCCGAACCTGTGAAACCCCAGGCCGCCAAAGCAGAGCACGCGGACAACCACTCAGCCACGGGGCCAGTCCCTCGTTACATTCTGAGAAAGGCGAAAAACTAAACAAAACAGGGACTGGCCCCTCGGCCGAGTGGTTAAGGTCGAGCGCTCTGCTTCGGTGGCCTGGGGTTCACCAATTTGGATCCTGGGCGCGGACATACACACTGCTCATCAAGCCATGCTGTGGCAGCATCCCATATGGAAGAACTAGAGTGACATGCAGCTAGGATATACAACTATGTGCTGGGGTTTTGGGGAGAGGAAAAAAGAAAACTAGACAAAAGTAATGAGATCAGTCATTGCCAGAGGCAGCCATGTGGAGAGGCAATTGACTACAAAAGACACCAGGAAACTTTTAGGGGCTGATGGAAATCTCATGTAACCTGAGCCATCCACTACAGCAGGCACTAACCACATGTGACTGTTGAACACTTGAAACGTGACTAGTGCAACCAAGGAACTGAACTTTTAATTTTATTTAATTTTAATTCATCAAAATTTAAACTTAAACCTGACAATTGATTCAGTTATTGGAAAACTTTTAAGTATGTTTGGAATAACTTGGGTATGTGCATTTACTTTTTCAAGTGTAAGTTTGATGAAACAGATCAAGTATTTCATATGGAAGTTTAACATCTGAATTGAAATGTACTGTAAATATAAAATACACACTAAATTTCAAAGATAGTACAAAAAAAGAAAAAGTGTCTCATCAATTCATTACATATTAAAATAATACCATTTTGGATATACTGAGCTAAATAAAATATACTATTAAAATTAATTTCTCTTTGTTTTTTTTACTTTTTAAATGTGGCTATATTAGAAAGTTTTTAATTACAAATGTAACTCTCATGAGATTTCTATAGGACAGTGCTGTTCTATCTCTTGATTGTCATGGTGACTACATGGCTATGTACATTTGTTAAAACTCATAGAAATCATGTAAAGGGTGAATTTTACTGTATGCAAATTATGCCTTAGTAAACATGACTATTTTTTTCTTGTCATCATATTTTATTTTTCAATTTGTCTTGAAAAGGTCAAAACTACATATATACATAAGGGAGACAATGTGAAAGAAAAATATATACTTGGAAAAAGATTAAAAACTCAATCAAATGACACTTTTGCCATAGGAACAAATTTCAGTGAAACTCCTAACTTATATTTCTATCTCATGTTTTATTTAGAAGCAACATGCCTCTTCTTCCATTGTAAGAAGAGATCTTCACAATGATGTTAAATTTGAAGATTTGGTGATTTTTGGTTTTTTTTTAATTGTGATAAGATTGATTTATAACCTTATATAAATTTCAGGTGTACATCATTATATATTTTGTTTTCTGTGTAGATTACATCATGTTCACCACTTAAAGACCAATTACAATCCATCACCCCACACGTGTGCCTAATCATCTCTTTCTCCCTCCTGCATCCCCCTTCCCCTCTGGTAACCACCAATCCAATCTCTGTTTCTCTGTTTGTTTGTCGTTGTTTTTATCTTCTACATATGACTGAGATCAGACGGTATTTGACTTTCTCCCTGTGACTTATTTCACTTAGCATAATACCCTCAAGGTCCATCCATGTTGTCACAAATGGCCGGATTTCATCATTTCTTATGGCTGAGTAATATTCCATTGTGTATATATACCACGTCTTCTTTATCCATTCGTCCCTTGCTGGGCATCTAGGATGCTTCCAAGTCTTGGCTGTTGTGAATAATGCTGCGATGAACATAGGAGTGCATGTATCTTTATGCACTTGTGTTTTCATGTTCTTTGGATAAATAACCAGCAGTGGAATAGCCGGATCATACGGTATATCTATTCTTAATTTTTTTGAGAATCTCCATACAGTTTTCCATAGTGGCTGCACCAGTTTGCACTCCCACCAGGAGTGTATGAGGGTTCCCTTCTCTCCACATCCTCTCCAACACTTATTGTTTCCTCTCTTGTTAATTATAGCCGTGCTGACGGGAGTGAGGTGATATCTCATTGTAGTTTTGATTTGCATTTCCCTGATAGTTAATGATGTTGAACATCTTTTCATGTACGTGTTGGCTATCTGTATATCTTCTTTGGAGAAATGTCTGTTCAGATCTTTTGCCCATTTTTTAATTGAATTATTAATTTTTTTCTTGTTGAGATGTATGATTTCTTTGTCTATTTTGGATATTAACCCCTTATCAGATAGATGGTTTGCAAATATCTTCTCCCAATTGTTAGGTTGTCTTTTCTTTTTGTTGATGGTTTCCTTTGCTCTGCAGAAGCTTTTTAGTTTGATGTCATGCCATTTGTTTATTTTTTCTATTGTTTCCCTTGCCCGGTCAGACACAGTACTTGAAAATATGCTGCTAAGACTGATGTCAAAGAATGTACTGCCTATGTTTTCTTCTAGAAGTTCAATGGTTCCAGGTCTTACATTCAAGTCTTTAGTCCATTTCGAGTTAATTTTTGTGCATGATGTAAGATAATGGTCTACTTTCATTCTTTTGCATGTGGCTGTCCAGGTTTCCCAACACCATTTATTGAAGAGACTCTACTTTCTCCATTGTATCTTCTTGGCTCCCTTGTTGCATATTAGCTGTCCATAGATGTGTGGGTTTATTTCTGGGCTCTCAATTCTGTTCCATTGATCTGTGTGTCTGTTTTTGTGCCAGTACTATGCTGTTTTGGTTACTATAGTTTTGTAGTATATTTTGAAATCAGGGAGTGTGATACCTCCAGCTTTCTTCTTTTTTCTCAGGATTCCTCTGGCTTTTTGGGGTCTTTTGTTGTTGCATATAAATTTTAGGATTCTTTGTTCTATTTCTGTGAAAAATGTCGTTGGGACTTTGGTAGGGATTGCATAGAATCTGTAGATTGCATTAGGAAGTATGAACATTTTAACCATGTTATTTCTTCCAATCCAAGAGCACAGAATAGCTTTCCATTTCTGTGTCTCCTTCAATTTCTTTCAACAATTTTTTTTTTTTTTTTGAGGAAGATTAGCCCTGAGCTAACATCTGCTGCCAATCCTCCTCTTTTTGCTGAGGAAGACTGGCCCTGAGCTAACGTCTGTGACCTTCTTCCTCTACTTTATATGTAGGACACCTGCCACAGCATGGCTTAGTAAGCGGTGTATAGGTCTGCACCCGGGATCCAAACCAGCAAACCCCGGGCCACCAAAGAGGAATGTGTGAACTTAACTGCTGTACCACCAGGCTAGCCCCTCAACAATGTTTATAGTTTTCAGTGTGCAGATCTTTCACCTCTTTGGTTAAGCTTATTCCTAGATATTTTATTCTTTTTGTTGAAATTGTAAATGGAATTGTATTTGTACTTTCCCCTTTGCTACTTTGTTGTTAGTGTGTAGAAACACAACTGATTTTTGTATGTTGATTTTGTATCCTGCAACTTGACCATTCATTTATTATTTCTAAAAGCTTTTTAGTGGATTCTTTAGGGTTTTCTCTCTATAAAATCATGTCATCTGCAAATAGTGACAGTTTCACTTCTTCCTTTCCAATTTGGATCCCTTTCATTTCATTTTCTTGCCTGATTGCTCTGGGTAAGACTTCCAACACTATGTTAAATAAGAGTGGTGACAGTGGGCATCCTTGTCTAGTTCCTGTTCTTAGAAGGATAGCTTTCAGTTTTTCTCCATTGAGAATGATATTCATTGTGGGTTTGTCATATACAGCCTTTATTATTTTGAGGTAATTTCCTTCTATTCCTATTTCATTTAGAGTTTTTATCATAAATGGATGCTGTGTCTTGTCAAATGATTTCTCTGCATCTATTGAAATGATCATATGATTTTTATTCTTCATTTTGTTAATGTGATGTATCATGTTGATTGATTTGTGGATGTTGAACTATCTCTGCAACCCTGGAATAAATCCCACTTGATCATGGTGTATGATCTTTTTAATGTATTGTTGTATTCTAAACATATCTTTAAAAAAGTATTTCTAGGGCTGGCCCCATGGCCTAGTGGTTAAGTTTGCATACTCCGCTTCAGTAGCCCAGACCTGGTTCCCAGGCATGGACCTACACTGTTCATTGGCAACCATGCTGTTGCAGTGACCCATATACAAAATAGAGAAAGATTGGCACAGATGTTAGCTCAAGGTGAATCTTCCTCAGCAAAGAAAAAAAAAAGTTTTTAAGAAAATAAAAGGTCTTTGTTGAAAAATGCTTCTGAATAATGTCTGTCTTTTAAAGTTCTGGACTTTTTATTCATGGCTTTATAAAATAACCTAGTAATAAATTTGAAGACTGGCAAAGAGAAGGGATTTTCCTTGATCTGTGGCCAAATATTCCTCCTTAAACAGCCAGAAAGCTGATTAGAATGAGAATGTAAATTGTTGAAATAAGGAAAAGCCATATAGAGAGGGAAAGATTGGAATATAGGAAGAAAGGATTAATGGAGGTTCCAATGAGGTAGAAAAAATGTCATGGAGGCATCTGACAGGACAAACAGGACAGATAGGAGGTTGAGGGCATAACGTGAGATGTTTGAAGTAATGCTTTTGGAAGTGATGATATATTCCTTTCCGAGACTGTGGGAGTAGGAGGCTCTGGTAAAGTGGGAGAGAAGGTGACCAGATAAGATCAAGGAACTGAGAAGGTGTTGGATAAGATATCCTCTTGTTCAATTAAATTATTCAGAATAATAGCAAGAACTAGGGCAAGGAGGAATAATATGTGCCAAGACTTTGCCCTTTGATAAGTGTTTAGAAAGGTGATAGAGAAGGGGAGGCATGGTAGAGCTAGCTGGTGTGAATTTTAAAGGGAGCGCGCATGGAGACAAGGAGAACATCCCTTCCCCACTCCCCCCAGTCCAGAGGGGGGGCTGCAATGTCAGAGATAAGCTTCCCTACTTGTGAGGCTCCAGGCATAATGATACCCTTGGGGGGAAACCAGATTTCATTTTATAAAAGGTGATACAGCATATGTTTAAAGAAAAGATCAGGTCAAAGTCACAGGGAGATTGCTGATCACACAGTGGGAATTCCAGAGGACTCCTTGGAAGGATGGGAAGGAGGATGGGAGACTAAATGGTTGGGTCAGCAGAGATAGTACAGAGCAATATGGGGACCATTCAGGAGGTGATGGTTGACCAGAGGGGCTTACACTTTGAGTGATGACCAAAACAAAATAGAATGTGATGCATGTTGCATTTAGTTCTGAGAGGTACTTGTAGGAGACTTGGCCATCTAGCAGTACAGATTAAACTGTGGTTGGAAGTGATGCCCAGCTGGTGGGGCTGCGATCTGTAGTTTCCTGTGGTTAGTTGGTGTTGAGAGCTGCAGGGAGAGTAGCTGTGAAACGCAGTCAGTCTTGCTTTTTCCGGCATTGGTTGGGGTCTCTTGAGGGAAATGTATATATAGTTTGTGTTTTCATGGGACTATACACCATTTACCATATTTAAAAAACAACTATACTGTCCCACTGCTGATGGGCTAGCAATATAGTACCATCCTTCCAGAGGACAATTTGGCAATTTTTATCATAAACATTTAGAAATATACATTCAAAAGACTGGGAAAACTTAAATGTCCATCAACAAGGAACTGGTTAAATAAGATATGATATGCCAATACAGGTGTTAAAAATACGAAGGCAGTTCTATATGCATTGATCTGAACTGTTAGATTTAAAAAAGAAAAACACATGTTTGCATGTGCGTATCTTGGTGGATACACAAGAAATAGCTAATTATGGTGGCCTCTGGGAAGAGGAAGCCTGAGGCTAGGCTCCACAGACGGATTTGTTGCTTACCTAGCAGCCATTCACCGCCACGTTTTGTTCAGAGTGACCTTAGGAGAAGCAGATCTCTTTAGCTCCAGGAGGTAAACATTGATTGATGTAAGTCTATCATGGTAATTAACTCTCCTTGGTAGTGATTGGTTTAGGCATAGCTATGTGACAAAATCTTGGCCAATGAAGCATAAGGAGAAATACATTTAAACATATTAAATATATATCTAATCCCTGATTAGAAAGAGACTCGAAGAGAAATTGCTCTTCAGGACTTTTAGGTAAAGCTAGGAAAGGTCACGATTCTTTGAGTGGTGACAGTCATCTTGAGACCATGAGGGAAATCTGAGAGAATTGCAGAGAAACAGATCTGGAACTCTGATACCATTGAATTGCTGAATTTACTAACCAGGAATCCCTTATCTCTGGATCTCTCATTTTGTCAGAAAATGCATTGTTTATTGTTTAAACCCCTTTTAGTTGTAGCCAAGAGCATCCTAAGTACAAACATTGGGCGTCAGAGGTAGGAAGGTCAATACTTGTTTTTCCTGTAACGTCTTTTGTGTTTTTTGAATTTTGTACCAATAGCATGTCTAAACTATTAAAATTTTTTTTAAAGTAAATGTGCATTCCCTTTAATCCAGCATTTTAGCATTTATCTTAGTAAAAAGATTGGAAATAATCAAAATGTTTGATTATAGGAAGTGATACAATTATGGTACATTAATATGCTTGAACACTGTATAGATATTAAAGATGGTATAACATTTGAGCTGATAAAAGAACTACAGGAAGGAGCTATCCATATGAGGATCTGAGGCAGAACCGGGCAGCAGGTACAAAGGCTTTGAATGAGAGAAGAGTTTGGCCTGTTCAGGGAACTGCAGGAGCTCAGGGTGGCTGGAGTGTGGTAAAGGAGAGACAGATTAGCAGGAACCAGGCCTCCCAGAGCTTTGCAGACCAGGTAAGGAGTTTGATTTCATGCTAAGTGCAACAGTAAGCCAGGGGAGTGTTTCATGCAGGGGAATGTCATGATTGGAGATCTGTTTTTAAAAGATTACTCAGACTGCTGCCTAGTGAGCATTAAGAAGATAAAGGATCTCGGGGCCAGCCCTGTGGCCAAGTTTGCCCGCTCTGCTTTGGCAGCCCAGGGTTTCGCCGGTTCGGATCCTGGGCGAGGACATGGCACTGCTCCTCGGGCCATGCTGGGGCGGTATCCCACATGCCAGAACTAGAAGGACCCACAACTAACAATACACAACTATGTACTGGCGGGGGAGTGGGGGAGGGGGAGAAAAAGGAAAAATAAAATCTTCGGAAAAAAAAGAAGATAAAGGATATAGAATCCATGTTACCAGAGGAACCTTGAAGGAACTGTATATTTGGCCTGGAGAAGATTTAAAAGACAGAATTGTCTTACGGGGTGGATGCTTAGTTAGGATATTGTTTGAACTATTTAACAGAGAGCAAATTAAGGGGAAAAAATACTTATTTTTTTCTCATGTAAAAGATCAAGTTGATAGATGGGTTAGGGGAGTAGGTCATCCAGGGAGCAAGTTCCTTCCATTTTGCTCTTCTGCCATCCCCTAGGGTGTTCCCCATATCTGTATGGTCAGCCTAACTCACATCTCTCCCTTTTAACCAGTCGGGAAGGAAGGAGACGGAAAATGTAGTCTCTAGCAGCTCAGCTCAACCTGGGGAGGAAATTGGGTCGGGGGATGGGGCTGTTCCTTTAACAGAAGGAAGAGGACTACTAGGATGCTAGAGTAGAGGAGTTAGGTTTCCAACTAGATGAATATGGCCAGCCCGGTGCATAGCAGTTAAGTTCACACGTTCCACTTCAGTGGCCCGAGGTTCGCCAGCTCCCATCCGGGTGTAGACCTACGGCACCACTTGGCAAGCCATGCTGTGGCAGGTGTCCCACATATACAGTAGAGGAAGATGGGCACGGATGTTCGCTCAGGGCCAGTCTTCCTCAGCAAAAAGAGGAGGATTGGCAGCAGATGTTAGCTCAGGGCTAATCTTCCTCAAAAAATAAAATAAAGTCAACTTATTATTCTGGGATAGTTGCTGTAATAACACTAAAAGGCTATTGTCAATATATTTTTTCACTTCAGGTTTTACTAAATACTTTAGGATGTCAACTTTAAAATACTGTTCGCATGCTGTGTTC
Source organism: Equus quagga (assembly GCF_021613505.1). Taxonomy (NCBI): domain Eukaryota; kingdom Metazoa; phylum Chordata; class Mammalia; order Perissodactyla; family Equidae; genus Equus; species Equus quagga. Next base: position 128,180,988 of record NC_060268.1, read on the forward strand.
AGGATTAAGTTTATTAAAATAACGATAAACCCAAGGGAGGGCATGAGTCAGTCTAGACCCAATGTGATTCACAGCTTTGCCAATTACTAGGGATGTGAACTTAACCAGTTTAAGCTTCAGAATTCATCTGTAAAATGGGGTTGGTAAGAGTTGGTACATAATAGTATCACTGTGGGAATTAAATAGTTTACATAAAATGCAAGGTTTCTGGCACATAAGGATTCCATAAATGCAGCCATCTTGATTTTGTGTTGTACACAATCCATATATTTGGTGATCTCCAAATATTAAATCTTATAATCCTTTGTAGTTAAAATTGTGTGAATGTTATCAGATATTAAATTTAAAAAAATACTATTTTGAAAGGAAAGAAAAATTAGACTATCAGGTGCAAAATATAAGTATAAAATTTATTTAAAACCACCCACAAAGTTCTGTGTAATCAGGAATGATACAATTTGCAATAGTTTTTTTAAAAACTCATGACAAAGATTTAAAATATAATTTCAATTACAGTATTCATTTAGCCTTATTCAGTTAGAACAATTAAAAAAAAGAAACTTTATGCTCTAAATAAATGAGACACACAAAGAAAATATCAGACAATTTCCACGACTATCTTTACATGTATGTTTCAATACTAGTACATTTCAATGCATTTTGCTACATAAACATGAAATCATGTACAACTGCTGTGCACCAAAATTTAGCTTAATTAGGTCTTTCAAGTAACATGCAATTCCAACTCACGAGTCTTCAAGTACTGCTAGTAAGTGTTCCCTTTTTGCAGAGCACTACATGTTGATCCTGAATTGAAATCATCACAATTAAGATTCTCTCTTTCCCTTCTACATGGTGAAGTGCTTTTTCTTTAAACTTTTCCCCAATATGTTAAGAATCAAAAACGAATATTTGTGGAGTTTTAAAATCTTTTCCTTACTAACTTATTCATTGTATGGGATATTCAATACAGTAGGACGGCATTAGGTAAAAATAAATCCCCTAAAGCAAAAAAATCAAAGGTACAAAATAAATAGTAAATACACTCCAAAGAAAGAAAAAGTCAGCTAGAGACAGGAATATTAACTTGTGAAATTGATATTTCTCTATTGGGAACTTAGCACTACTCTATTCCACCATGGTAAAAACTTGTGAATATTTTACTCCCACTAATGATGAGCACTCAGTCTTCTCCTTTGAACACGTATTGATATGCATCATTGTATGTACAGATGGATATGATTGGTTGGTAGGTCACTATATAGCATAAGAGAAAATGAAGAAACTAGACATTAATGCTTTTCTTTCTGCCAAGCAGTTTTACGGGTTTCTCTTTAGGGAACATTTCATGATTTCTTAGTAACCCAAAGATTACCATCCACCCATTTGTCATAATGCAAAAGCTGCCCTTTATTTTTCACTATAAGACCATTTCTGAAAAAATATTTCTTTTAAAGCACCTATAATAATGTTAAGTTAAAAAAAAATGACGGTACATAGTGATAAAAAATATTTAATCTTTGTTTTTTTTAAAAGAGCTGTTTTTGTAAAGTCCTGTCATCAGCCATTTTATGTCACAAACAGGCATTAGTGAGGACAGGCAGTTACTGAACTCAATCACCAAAAGTGGAATTTATTTGACTATTTAGGGCAGTTTGGCCTGGGTTTCTCATTAGTAACCCATAATTTACTGATGGAATAGCCAAAATATTCTAACTCCTTAAATTTACAAAGAGCTTACTAAAAACTTTACAAATACATGTCATTATTTTTCTTAATTCTCTGGGCAAAGGTATGTTCAACCTTTGACTCAGAGATTTTACGTGGCTGGAAACAAAGTGGAACAAAACAAAACAAAAATTCAAACAAGTGGGAGACAGTACTATCTCTAAAAGATGACAAGAACTTTGTTTTTACCATGAATGCCTGGGAACTAAAATAGTTTACCCATCACATTCCCTTCAAGAAACCTGCATCTCAACATAACAAATACATTGAACTTTGGTTATTAGTTGCTGAACTTAGTCTTTTTTAAAATAATATTTTTTAAGCAAATCTTAATTAGGACATTTCCCTCTCTTTTAGTAGTCCAGAGACATTTTTATAAAAAAATTTTCTTACAGGGGTTAAAAATAAAACTTCACTAGTCTCAGCCCTAATGCAGAAGTCCTGGGAATTAGGGGAGACCCCCCAAAGTATGCACAAGAAAATAGCTGGCTAAATAATAGTGGAAACAAAGAAATTCAGAAGCATGTTTTGCATACAATAAGTAGCTTTTATATTATTCTTAGATCAAATCTGACAGAATTTCTACTTGGTAAAACTCTCTAAGTATAGCATATGGTGCAGAGATGCATCTAGCCGTCTGCAGATGTTAGATGTTCTGGTTTCAGACGGGCTGACTTGCTGTGTGACTTGGAGCAAGCCCTTTGCTGTTCTTGCTAATCTGCAGGTTCTTCCCCAGTAAGATATGTTCTCGGTCCAACCCTCGGTGTTGGGGAGATAAAAACAGCTCAAAGTAAAGCAGCTTGATAACCGAAAACACTATGAAGTACAAGGATTATAATTTTTCTTTCCATTGTATTTGCTTTCAAAATGATTCTTCATTTTGAGCTGCTATTTTTCAGATAAAACTGGTATGCAGTGCGGAGAAGAAATATTATAAGTATTTCTCGGTGTTGAGCTGGCAGAGCGAACCTGCAGATTGCTGAGAGGAACACAATTCTCCCTCCTTTCTGCCCTTTAACTTCCCCCTATTGCATTCAAAAGAACTTCTGATGACTGAATTACCCAATCTTTAAGAACGCTTCTAATTACTTTCAGTTAATTTTTTAACCTTTCTCATCCAGATTATAAATAGTTCCTATTATTGCCAACAACCCAATTCCAAAACGGTAAATTTACATTAGAAAATAGATACCACTCACAAAATTGGGCCAGGAGATATGGAGGGAAACATGCAAAAAAATGCTGTCTATTCTATAGATCAGACCCGTTACTAACTCAAAGTCACTGGTCAGATAATTTATAATTATATGATGCATTGTTCAGAAATAGCAAAGTTGTATAGAAATAGTGATAGAATATTTACCTTCTTACATAATGTTTTGTAAAACGTTCCAACACTAGTAAATGAGTTGAGACTCAAACATTGTTGGGATTGGTAGAGAGCACTCGATGTAACCTGCGGTCTTATGACCACTATTGGTTCCTAAAAACTGAATTCGCCTCTAACTGAAAAGGGCTGAATACAAGCTCTTGATTCGTTTTGGTTTCATTCCAAAAAGGATTTGTGAGACATGATTTTAAAAGACAAGAAGACAACTTGACCAAGATCACTGCTATTCTTAAAATGAAGCATGTGTATTTGCGTGGGAGACACAGGGAATGCAGGCAGAACAAGAGAGAGGGGAAACAATAGAGTTTTAATTTAAGCAAAGTCAGAGGAAAGGATAAAAATGGTAAAAAGAATGAAAATATACTTAATGACACTGTAGCTTCAGTAAAATGAGAAAAGAAAAATAATAAGCTGAGTTTCTGGTCAAAGATTCTAAGTTTATAACCACTTAAATGGAGAAGAAACCAAATTACTTTCCAATATTGTTTCTCCAAAAATGAAAATGTTTCTGACAGCTGCAAGATTTTTTTCTGATGAACAAGACAAGAAAGAATGCCTTTCATAACAGCTGCTAGAAAAACTAGCTTTATACTGTTAACCAAGGTTTTTCAAAGTTGCACTCAAACATAAATGGGTTAAATCAGCAAATATGTTTAACATCTGAAAATAACATTCCTACCTTAGACTAAGTTTTCCTTTAATTTAGAGAACATCTACAGCTGAACAAACTAGAGGAAAATGTGTGACCCAGGCAGGATCATGGACGTCACAGAAGGGATGGGAAAGGAGCACAGCCAACAAAGAAAAGATTAGTAGCGGACTCTTAAAGCTAGAAATATCAAATACCGCATACTGCCCAAGGAGGAACACACTGTGGGGCCCTAAAGAAGTGAAAACTAAGAGTGGCAAAATAAGAAATACCTTTGGGTTACTTGAAGGAATAAAATACATGCCTTTTGAAGCAAACCGTGGTATTTGATTGGATGCCCAGAAGAAACAGGGATTGAAAAAAAGTCACCCAGATACTGGAATGCAGAGAATTAAAGTTTGTAGAGTTCAGTGTGGACAGAGTGATGGCTTCTTCCACTGTCTTCAAAATTAACATAGGAACTTAGTCTCTATTTTACATACAAGAGAAAAGCAAAAAGATGCCAATGAAACGCAATACATTCTACGAAAATACTCAAATTCAGCTTCTGATAAATGATGTAGATTCTTTCTGAATTGCATTCCAGAGCCATGGATGGCATCATTTTCTAACCTTGTTAGAAGGAGGCTCAACATGGAGCACAATTTGATTTGGATAAATTCAGACTCCTTCAGGAATCAGGGCACTGATCATATCTATCACTTGGTTAAGTGTGTCATACTACTGACACCAGAGTTACGAGTTCAATAAACTCAGGGGCAGGTTTAGGAGCTGTGCACAATAAAACAATATTCTAATTCATGTAAACAGCCACATCAAAATAAACTACGCTGGGACTTGACTGTGAGGCCAACTAGGTAGTAGGTGTGAAAAGACTGTACAATCATACCCATGTAGTAATATATACAATGGAAATATACTTTCCCCAATTATTTCAAACATTCAATCTTTTATAACTCCTTATATATGCCTAACCCTTGTTCCAGGGGAAATAAAAGCCTGTACTGTATAAGTACTTGATATTTGTTTATTGGAAAAGTAAAGAAGACTATTGCCACATTTTGTAGGATGAGTTAACAGGACAGTTTCATAGGTAAAAGTCAGTTAGATTTCCCACACAAGGCCCACGAAACTGCAGGCCGGGGAATCTTGATCCAATTTCATTTATCTTCTTTCCCTGAACCTCTCAGGAAAAAACCTAAAGCCATTTTATTTTTGACTTGTACCAAAAAGGTTATTTCCCATGATAAAATACCATCTGGGTGAGCAAATCAAGTTTGTTTTCCTACAGTCCTCCTAACCACAAAGTGGCCTTCATTCGACTGTTTAAATTCTTCTTACAAACATAATTACACACCTACATTGACATTCTGCTCTCTGGGCCCCAGTTATTGAACTATATGACTTCTAAGGTGTCTTCCAGTTCTGTGAGAGGCCACTACCATATTACCTTATTTCACAATTCCCATTGTAAATTTCTACAAAAGATCAAAACTCAGTGTTGTACTAACTCTAGACAAAGAAAAAACGATTTCCATGCATCAAGAAGTTGTGAAACAGAAGGTAGATATATATTATTAAAGGTCACATACAGCTACTCACTTACTTGGCACATTTAAAGGAAATGCTGTGCCCAGTATTGGTGGAAGTTGTCATGCAATGTCAAAACTTTGTCCCAGATCAAAGATCTTAATATAATTTGTTTTAAAAAGACTAAACTTAAATAGTTTGGGATTATTTTCATACATGCTATTGTGAAATAAATGATAATCAGTAGGAGTCCACTGAAGTAATGACATTAGAAAGCAGGTTACTTCATATGAATTAAGTCAGTATCTCATTTACACAAGGGTATGCATTCAGTTAAGTATGTATTGGGGTTATGTCTTAAGTAAAGCGTGTATGGATCTCCTCTGGTTGAAACATCATATTTAACAAATTAAATTATTTCATCCACATGCAGATTGCATAATAAAGATGTTAGAAGGTTATTTAAGATGCAAAACTTTTGCTAACATGTTGCAAAAATTTACCTACCGCTATACATTTTTGGCTAGCCTCACTTTCCAATTATTATATATTTCAATTAGGCTTGTGACATGACATATTTGGTACTTTGTGGATACATTGGAAAGAAGATGTAGGTGAGGCTGACAAGCACAAGAAACAAAGTTTTTCAACAATAGCCTAAGAGCCATTAGAAATGAGATTTTGAAGGGCACCATATTTTGTAGGATTCTACAATAGGCAGGAGTTATTCTTTCATTATAGTTGGTAAGTTTGTATTATGAAGAGGTTGGACTAACCTGGGGGGGTCATATATCAATGAATTCAATTATCATACCATGAACAAAGGCAGAAGATTGAAAACCCAATTTGAGTGCTATAAAAGATGTAAAACAAAAGGTGATCATTACAGTAAAACATAACAGAGGTGCAGAAATAATGTTAGATGACCAGTCTTCTGAGTGAAAATATCATTTCAAACAAATTTATTTCTTGCTTCATGAGAAAGTGTTCTAAAAGCAGTGTAGCCCGCATACAATCACAATGCTACAGAACATTGAGTAAGCATAAGCTTTTAAAAAAGTCACAGGGCAGACAATGGGATGGTTAACTGGTAAACTTTTGCAACAGAGCCCAACAAAGTAGGAATCCTGTGTGGTTCCAACCATGCGGTTATCAGTTGAGGCAGGCCATTCATGGTGTTAATTATAATAAAGGAATGGAAACATTTTAGTTGAGACTGGATATTTTCATGTACTTGTTTTGGTAAACTAACTTCGCAAATCCCAATGTTCCTCTAAGTCAACATTGGTGCTTCAAGTTTAGATTGTTAAGGAACTTATTTACAGTTAGTGACTGATTTGAATTGCTGCAGATATATCACAATGGATTGTTGTGAAGGAAATTTGCTATTTCTTTGAAAAATATGTGTAAGAGTTTCTTTTAGAACTTTAATTCTTCAAGTTTATTATGTCATGGGTAGCGATTCAAAGAAAAACAAAAACTAATACTTAAATTTTGCAGACATTCAATGAGTATTGAATGCAAGAATGGACAGATGGGTGGATGGATAAAGGGTCTTAAAACTTTATCCAGTAAATCTGGTGAGGAAATAATTTCTAGTGGGAGCTAAGGCCTAAAATCTAAAACGAAATATCACAAGGGTATATTCCTGATAGTCTAATACTAGTAAATATCTCATTGAAGCAGCTGAAACAATAAACAATCACTTATTTATATACTTATATGTATAAGAAACCTTAGGCTCACAAAAATATACACGTTTTAAAACAGAAATCTAAGGCACACAAAATACTAAAACAAGTCAATGAATTACCCTATTTTACATATTCAAGAAGCAGAAATCTACTTGTACAGAATGATGGTCTACCAATGGGCATTTTGTTATTTACAATCCCTTCATATTCCTTTACTTGGATTAGTCAAAAGCTTGAAACTGATCCTTTGCACCATATATTATTTTAATATAAGTTACAGCGAGATTTTCTTTAGAGAGTTTGTTGGAACTGTTTGCTTTTGCACCAGAATTGTGAGAGTTAGCGGTTGTGGGCTTCCTATGGCATTTCCAAGGGAGAAGCACCATTAGGTTTTCCATACTCCCAAGGAATCTGACACTTTGAATGTTATAGCACCTCTGCATTTTAACAGAATCAAGTATTTCATTGAAATTTCTTCTTGTTCTAAACATTTTGTTTGGGCAATTCCATTTGTTTTGCTATGAGTCAATAAAGTAACGGGAAAAAATAATGGCAGGTTAAAATAAATGGAATGCCTATTTTCCTGTTACCTAGAACATAGGCAATTATCAGAGAAGATGAGTTAGTACATTCCCAAAACTAATATGCCTAGATAAACTACTTTGGATTAGCTCTTAATGGACAAAACCAGACTTATAATACCATTCCTACTGTTTTTCTAGGGTGTGGGTGTGTGTGATGATGATAGGGAATTTGTTTTCAAAAGATTTCTACAGGCATTTTATTCTTATTCTGTACCACAATAACTTTCAGAACAAATAAGGCAATTTGGGATGGGTAGGGTTCTTGCTGCTTGATTTTTGTATTTTATAATCCTAAAACTTTAGAAGCATTTGACTCTTCTGAATACTATTACCTATGTCCCATCTCCTCTTGGAAACACCTTTCATGGATCATACTGAGAAAGCTGGGGTGAACGTAAATTGGGGCCACTGTTGCTCAATAAGTCAGAAGATACCACTCTTATTTAGTTCCAAAGAAAACAGTAATCAATTTTGGTGATATACTTCCTAATTCCAATTTTAGAGATAATTAACAATTTTTGCATGATCTAACTATTTTATATAAGTAGCTAATATTTGAAGGAGAAAGGACACATTAAAAAAACACAAACCATATACATGATTAGAATACATATTGCAGCTAACAAGATGGAACCCTACACAGCAAGAATAAATGATTTCTCTTGTATGCAAATATGCACAAACAATAGACAATAGGATTCTTATACTATACTATTTCAAGTTACTTTTAAAAATAGAAAGTGCTTTTAAAATATATATTTACAATTTATGAACAGCCTCCAACCATTACTAACAATAACGAATTATTTTATACAGGAGAGATATTTTAAGAGAGAAAACATTTCATTGGTTTATTTCAAAGGAATATGCCAATTTTCTAGCAATGATTGGAAGATGTTGGAACAATGGCACCATGAAATAATAACTCAGCTTATTCTTTAACTGTGTCGATGTGGTTAAGCACCAGGAGCTGTGTAGAGTTAACACTGTGTGTCTTGATTTTACATCATAGCACAGGAACCTGTTAAAATCCTCTAAAAATGACTCTTGTTTCATAGTAAACAGACTTAATTTAAAGCACCAAACTGAGTGATTCTATCAAGGTTAACACCTAACCAAAACATTTCTTTATGTATTTAAAACTATAAAACTTTTATTTTTGCTTAAAATGTGCACCTTCTACCAATTGTCAAAATATAGTCACAGTTAAGAAATACCCACCCCATTTTTTTTTTTTTACCTCAGCCTTCAAATGGGTGAGATGAAGATATAGTAAACGACAACATGACTTTCTTTTAACAGCACCTTGAAAAAATACACAGCACTAGCAAAGGCATTAAGAAGGGGAGAAAAGCCTTCAGACCCAATGGTTATAGGGCCCCGCAACATGTGTGAGAGCATAAGGGGACACGGTGACAACGTTGTCATGGGTTAATGTTAATGCTTTATGAGAAGGAATTTGGTTCAATTCATTAACTTCAGGGCACAGTTCAGGACCCTCATTAGCTGCCTGGTCTTTCTGCTCTGAGGCCTTAATTTTCTTATTCTTAGCTTCTTTAGCCTCGAACTTAATCTTGTTTAGTTCAAAACCGTGTTGGGGCTTATTCAGGTTTTTGTGCTGGTAGAAGACGAGGGAGAGGCGTGTTGGATGATTCCGGTTTGGGTTTTCAACGGGAGTCGTAGCATGAAGCTCTCGCCGGGCACACTCAATCAGAACAGAGCCGTGAGCAGGTGCTATTGCCACCCCACCAATGTTGGCATCCAAGAAGATGTGCTCACTGTCTGACCAATACTCATCAATATGGGGCAACTTCTCCTCAGCAGGTGACAGGGCGTCATCTGAGAGGGGGTCATCTGATAGAGGCTCATCTACTTCAGAATGCTGCTCATCTTCTTCCACCAGAGAGGAAGCAAGTTCATGAGGAGAGGTGATGAATGGGGGCTGCTGGTTTGGCTGATTAGAAGTTAGCTGCTCAGATGGACCAGTAGGAGGCTCAGAATAAACCAGGGAATCTGTCACAGGAGTAGACAAGGTGGGAAGAGGAACCACTTCACCAGGCTGTGCACTTCCAGTGCATTCCCCAGCAGCTGCATTAGCACCACTGTGTCTTGCAGAAGGCATTGTGCAGTGGGGATTGCTACCTCTTTCTGAAAACCCGTACGGATCTGATGCGCCGTCCTTAAAAGGAACTGTTGTGGCTGAAGCAGTGTTACAGGACCAGGGGAAGCCTGGAGATAAGTTTGCCTCTTTCACTGGGTGAGGAATGGATGGGGTCAGTGAGTAGGTTTTAGTGTTGTCCAAATCTTTGACGATAAAATGGGGTTCAGTTTCACTTTTTATTTCAGGTTGCAAGGTCTCAGTTTTACTCCCTAAACAGAGAAAAGGACACCAAATTTGAAGATGAGTACAAACTACTTTGGTAGTTGTCTTTAAAAACATTTTTAAGAAGAAGTACAAAGAATAACATAAGAAAACATTGATGATGGCAATGTTGGTCAGTTTTAGTTTATTTACTTTAAGTCAAACACACAGGCATGCATTAAAAAATGTATGTAGTTTGGGATGCTTTTTCAACTGACAATTTTCCTTAAAGAATTCTTCCCTTTGGAAATAATCATAAATAAACGGACAGATCTAGCCAGAAGGATGTCCACTGTTTAAAATAGTAAGATATTTGGGGCTGGCACCACGGCCCGGTGGTTAAGTTCATGCACTCCGCTCCGGCAGCCCAGGGGTTCGCCGGTTCGGATCCTGGGCGTGGACGTGACACCACTCGTCAGGCCATGCTGAGGCGGCATCCCACATAACACAACAAGAAGGACCCACAACTGAAAATACACAACTATGTACTGGGGGGCTTTGGGGAGAACAAGGAAAAATAAAATCTTTAAAATAGTAAGATATTAGAAATAACCTAATTGCCTATGAAGTAAATATTAAAACCATACATTGGAATACAATGCAGCTGATGATATGACGACATGGAGCAATATTTAACTACTCAAAGAGATGTTTAGATACTTCAGGTATTGCATGATCTCATTTTTTGGGAAAAAGTAAAAATGAGTAAGTTTATCAGTATTTCTGGGTAATGAAAGTATCATAACCCGCAAAGTTAAATCTGAGGCAAAGTCACAGAAAAAATTTTAGTTGAAAAAAAGTCACTTGTAACCCTCCAAAACAAGCACATTTAAGTTTTGTTTCTTTCTCACTAAGTAGGTAGATCATTATTATCACATTGGCCAATGCGGGTAATGTGCTCCGACATACCCACATAAATCTCACATCAAATAGAAACATTTTTCTTGAGGACATTCTCCCTGTTTTGAAGCTCTAAAAAAACTTTTGGAAGTGCCAAAGCAGCAGATTTTAGGAACAAGAAACAGAAAAAGTAAAGTGGCCATGTTTTAAAATAATTAACAATGTAATAGCAGACACTGATCTAGTTGAGAAGATCTGCAATTTTTCCCTCAGACAATATAACCTAGAGACACAATAGTTCTCATTTCTAAAGAGAACTTATACATAGGACCCAAGGAGTGGTACAGTGAGAAACTTGTGCTACTCTCGGTGGCTGCGTCTACTACTGTGGAGTAGAAGTTGTCAACAGAACATAAATCATGGGAAGGAAGGAGTAAAAACAGTGATGAGTCTTTTACTGAGTTGGATAAACCTGTAAAAAAAAAAAGTTCTTATGCAAAAGATTAGAAAAGGACAAGAGGTTATGGGCCAAATATTGTGCATACAGCTACTAAGGGGATATTTATTTAAAAAAAAAAAACTGCACGCTAAGATGCTATTAGGGAATGACACAAAGACGAAAATGATAATTGCTGTTTACAAGCAGCATGGAACCAGATATATGAATCCTAAAATAAACATAAATTAAATATCTGTATAATAAAATGGAGCTAAAATAAAAAGGAATGATAATTCTTCCTGCCCTGCCTCTTCAGTATCTCTTTATTGAATCTTTCTCAGCATTATATAAATGCCTACATTGTTATCTCTCATCTTAGAAAAACAAACAAACTCTCTTACAAATATAAAAGCCAAAGCAGTTAAGGAATACCCTGTAAATCTAATTTTGAATATCACTATAAATTCATGGTGTATTTTTTTCTTTAGGATCCTTGGAGAACTGGCTGACTTTAGATATGGAGCAGGATTATATAAGATGAGCCTGGAACATCTTGTTGGAACAGAGGCTAAGGAAGCTATCAAAGATGACTGGGGTCATGACGAAAGAATTCAGAAGCCAGCTTGATGGGTTTCTACTGATCAAAGATGGAACGATTGAGGATTTTTAAAGCATTTTCAAATTTAGTTGAAAAAAAAAACCTACTCAATATGCATTAAGATATAAGCTATGTTAAAAAAACCGTGAGATGAAAATGAAATTAAATTTTTAAAAACATGACCATGCTGGAAGATACTTGGGAAGTAACTTGTATTCTGAAAACTGGTGGAAAAGGGCAAACAGTCAAGCACATATTTATTCTGATTTCCCCACATGAACCATACCTCAGAATTAACAATTTATTGATAAGGACAATATTTCTTTTTTTAAAAAGATCAACAAATGATAGACTTTGTTAATCCTAATGAAATAAAGAATATAGAATATGATAAGTGTTTCTAAAATCATTAGGTAAAAAGATGAAGCATAATCAGTGAATCGGGTTGACAGCACTTGACTCGTGGATCAGTCTTTTTTCTTTTTTCTGCTTTTTCTCCCCAAGTCCCCCCATTACATAGTTGTATATTTCAGTTGTACGTCCTTCTAGTTGTGGCATGTGGGACCTGCCTCAGCATGGCCTGACGAGTGGTGCCATATCAGCGCCCAGGATCCGAACCAGTGAAACCCTGGGCCACTGAAGCAGAGCAACACAAACTTAACCACCCGGCCATGGGGCCGGCCCCATGGATCAGTCTTAACATCACAAAAAGAGACATCATCATACACCATGTACCTCTTAATGTGAATAAACAGAAGTGTACAAATCACAGATAGTCTTCTTGCTAGACTAATTCTTTTTAAAAACCCTGAAGCTGAATTTGTCTCTACAGCACAATGGTTTGTGCTATAATGAGAAAAGAAAAAAAGAGAGAAAAAGAGGAAAAGTAATCTTTAAATTAAAAGAAGAATAGGAGACATATCAACTAAACATGTGTGACCTTGTTTGGATACTGATTTAAATCAAATGTAAAAAACAAAAAATCAATCAGGAGACAAATGGAGTAATCTGAACACTGATGGGTTTTAAGGTATTATTTAATTTTTTTGTTTGTTTTAGGTATTATGATTATAAAGATTCCTTATCTTTTAGTGACCGATACTGATGAATAAATGGATAATGTGACTTCTGCAATTTATTACAAAAAAATGAAAGAGATGAGGCCTGGGTAAGGGTATAGATGAAATAAGAATGGCTATGTATTGAAAATTTTTAAAACTGGGAGCATATGAGGGAAGTGGGATTCATTATATAACTCACACATTTTGTACATTTTTTTTTTTTTTTTGAGGAAGATTAGCCCTGAGCTAACATCTGCTGCCAATCCTCCTCTTTTTGCTGAGGAAAACTGGTCCTGAGCTAACATCCGTGCCCATCTTCCTCTACTTTATATGTGGGATGCCTGCCACAGCGTGGCTTGCCAAGCGGTGCCATGTCCGCACCCAGGATCCGAACTGGCAAAGCCTGGGCCACCGAAGTGGAACGTGCAAACTTAACCATTCCTCCACTGGGCCGGCCCCATACACTTTGTACATTTTTAAAAATTTCCATTTAAGAAAAAAACCTCCAAACCCTATAACCTTCGCTGTAGTCAAGTAATCCCCTTTATAGCCAACCACAAGAATTTCTCCTATTTCTTTCCCACTTCCCCATAAATCCACTTCATTTGTTCTCACCACCACTCCACTGAATCTGCTCTAGCCTTCAAATTTAATGGTGGAATCTCAGTCTTCATCTCACTTGACAGAGAAGCAGCATTTGACATGTTGATCACTCCATCCTTGAAACACTATACTCTCGTGGTTTCACTCCCACCTCACCAGACTTTCCAACTGTCTTTTGCTGGTTCTTCTTTATCTCTGAAACCTCTACAAATTGGGAATTCCCAGGATTTGTCCTTGATCAAATTTCTATCTCCTTCAGTTTCCCTGTGATTTCATGGCTTTAAATATTACTGCTATGCAGTTGACTTCCTAAATTATATCGCCAGCCTGAACTTGTCTGAACTATACTGTTATTCAGCGCTTACCTGACATCTAGACTCAAATGTCTGACAGGTGTCTAAAACTTGACACGTCCAAAAGTGAGCTTCTGCTCTCCCTCTATACCCTTGCAAATCTCTTCTTCTCTCCCCGTTCCTCACGACAGTCGGTGGCTTCTCCATCCTTCCACTTTCTTCAGGCCAATAACATCAAGGTAAACCCTGAAACTCCATTCTGTCCACATTCCAGATTTAATCTATCAGAAATTCTGTTGACTCTACCATCAAAACATATCCAGAATCACACATTTCTTATGTCCTCCTCATTAGCCCTCTGGTCCAAGCTCCATCACCTCTCTCTTGAGTTGTTAGGATAGCCAATTTACGATCACCCTACTTTTCTATTCTCTGCCCCACTTTACTCCAGGTTCAACTCAGCAACCAGAATGTTAGGTTTGAGTCAAATCAGAGCCCTTCTCTTCTGACATCTCCAGTAAGCTTCATCCCACTCACAAGAAAGGCCAAACTCTTTACAGCAGTCTATAAAGTCTGAGATGAATTGCTCAGACGCCTCCTTGCCTCTCTGATCTCGTCTCCTACTATTCCCCATGTTCCACACTCTGCTCCAGCCACACTGGCCTCCTTGCTTGCAACAAAGAGTCAAGGTAAATTCCTGCCTCCTGACCTTTGCACTTGGCCATTTCCTCTGCTTGGAATGCTATTTCTCCAAATAAAAACATTGCTGATTCTTATTTCTTTTAGGTCTTTACTGAAATGCCTCACTCTCAGTGAATCCTTCTTTGACAACCCTATTTAAATGGAATTCTTTCAGAGCACTGTCTCTTCTCTTTTTGACTGCTACATTTCCAATACCTAGAAAGCAGTGCTCGGTAATATTTGTCAACTGGATTACTTAAATTGATGCTAAAGGTGATCTAGGAAGACTTCAAGGAAGTCATTGTCACCTCATGTATGCCAAGAAGAAGGAGTAGAGCTTCAAAATAGATGGGGCACAAATGACAAGAACATATTTTTTTTTTTTTTGAAAAAAGTATGAGTAGAAAAAAATACCAAGAAATTCTGATGGGTCACTTTTTCATTGCCTTTTAGTTTTGGCAAGCATGTAGAAATACATTTAACGTCTTACTTTGAACTCTAAGCAAACTATATCATAAACAATAAGATTTAGGAACAACTAACTAAGTTAATTGATTAAGTGATGTCTGATCTAAACTTTTTCTTTTCATAATGCCTCATTCCTGACAGAATAGCAAAGATAAAGGAGAAGAAAAATAAGATGCAAAGGAAAGTCCAAACTCTTCTGCCAATGAAAGCTGTGCACAGAAAATTGGCGGTGTCCATTGGCCTCACCTAAAAGTGGCAGCGAGGAAGTCTTACTGCTGTTTGTCATTGAGTTATTCTTCCGCTTGATCCGAGGAATGAATTTCTTCTCCACTGCCCTGATCTTATGAGCAAGAACCTCTGTCATCATTGCTGCTCTCTTCTTTCCCGAACGAGGAACTGGCTGAGTAAAACGTGTTCTTTTTTTGCGGCGGGGTGTGAGCACCTCGATGGCTCCAGATTTGATCTTGGCTTCCATTCCTTCCCTTGAGCCAAACTCATCTGTGTCTGAAAGTTTATACAGGGGCAGCACATGAAGCTGCTCATCTTGAGGAATAACACCCAATGAACGGTTATCTTCTCGAGTTAAAGTACAAACCTAATAGGAAGAAAACATGAGATGGAAAATATAGGTCCTGCATATTGGTCAAGTTATTCCTAGCTTCTTACTGTTGCCATTGTGAAAGGGACCTGCATTTCCATTTTGTTTTCAATTGCTTACTGCTGGTATATTAATTTTGGATAAATATCGTATATATCAAGCCACCCAACACTATTCAATTCTAGCAAGTTAACAATTGTTTGTAAGCAGACCAGTATAATTTTGAGTTGATTTTATAAGTAAATGATATTATACATGTTTATGTATTTTGTAATATTTTAAATATTCTTTTTGTTACATAGCATCTTATTTCATTGCTTAAGTTAAGGAATGGTTAGTGAATTGCTCACTGCCTTCATATTAACTATTAAGAATGGTATTATTTTAGCCTATACATCACCCTACTTCTTAATATTCAAATAATTTCACATTCCTTGGGTAGAGAGGAATTAATTATGATGAATTTTCTAATTTGCTATGTTGTCATCTAGGATTTTTCACTTCTGCCTGTAAGTGGAATTTATCTATAGATTTTTTTTGCCCTTTTTGTCAGGGTGATTTTAATTTTATTCACTAAATAAACTGATGATATTAATGAAGAAAAGAAGAAGCACAAGAGATTTCTCTCTCTAGCAGGACTTATATTCCAATAGTTTAAAAAAATTAACAAAAACATTTTATCTGGATAAATTTTCTCTTTCTGCTCCATTTTGCTTCTATGCTAGTTAGGAGCATATCAATCAGTTTGCCTGTCTTTCTTTTGGATGGGAAATAGGACATCTTAAGAAAATTCTGTCTTGACTATAACCTATCTCAGCCCTTCTCCTTACTTTAAGTTATTTTTATGCATTGTAGAGAAATGAAAATACAGAAGTATATACAGGAAATTTCTGATCTTTGATACCTAATATTAGTATGCTTTTTCATAAATTAATATTTTAATGATAATTACTTTTCAAATGTCATTAAAGATTCATCAAAAATATATCAGTTTCATTATTTTTTTATTAAACACATTTCTCCTACAGCTAAGAGCTCTTTCTAAGACAGTAGAGATGTTATAAGAGTGAAAATAAATGAAATTGCCAGATTTGACTTTCAAGGTTGATAGAACTTGGTGGATACAGAAGGTCAAAAAACTTAACTAAAAGGTTTTAAATCACACTATTTTCTCAATATCTACGATCCTGTTTTCCAGCAAGGCTTGACATATTGAAATCTCTTGGGTGTTATTTGTTAAGTTTCAAATAATCATGTTAAAAATTAGAATCTTCCACCAATAAATATTTACTTAAATCAATTTATTTGCCCACAAGGAGACTAAGAAGGGGATAAGAACTAGACATAGGAGCACAATTAGAAAGACTGGGGAAACAGACAGGGTGAAAGGAGAGTTGGCAGTGAAATTTCAAGAGCGTGGGTGTTCAGAGATGGGGAAATCTGGAGCTATGCCAAGTTCTAGGTGCAAGCCTCCTTGCATAAGGAACAAGAGCAGTGGAGAAGAACAAGTGCTGAATGATACACAAGAGAAGCAGAACTACAATTTAATTTGACTCTGATCCTAATCCAGCCTGAACATAGATATTCTATAATGAGGCAATTCAGGTCCAATGTACTAGCCAACCAACGATGATGAATTACTCTCTGGCTAAGACTCATCTGGATGGATTTACACAATTTCAACATTTGGAAGTAACGTTGGTCTCAAACGCTACAGTCAACATCAGTGGAGAGGAGTGATATGCAAAAAAGTTATTTTGGCTCCTTAATCTATCACTGATAGACTTCACAAACAAGGAAGAAAGGCTGACTTCTGATGGATCAGACAGTGCACTTCCAATCACACTGTAAGAGCCTATAGCTGTGTCTTATATGGGGCCAACCAAACAAAGTGATGTAGTACAGAAATAGAGGCAATCACTCGCTATTAATCTCTGTTGTACTAGGTGAGAAGAAGATCATTACATGAAGCAAACTCATTTCCCTTACAAAAGGACTATTGCATGATTTTTCCTGGGGTCTTCTACCTAATTTAAGTATCTTTTGATTGACTCCATGCTATGGGTATGTGAGTCTTTTCATGGCTGTAAACATAGTATACATATCTAAATGCAAATATTTCTGATAATTTTGGAATATTAATGTAACTTTATACATACTGGCATTAAGAAACAATACGCAAAAAAAGGACAATAAATTTGGCACAGTTCCCCTCACAAAAACCCTGAGGAAAAGATGGCAAAAAGAAACATTAAGTTGCTTCACTTGCGACCTACCAATTTGATAG